>NC_051217.1:36999857-37192357 GCF_015220715.1 Pygocentrus nattereri | reverse complement strand
TATTATTGTCTCATTTTATGTAAGGTGACCTTGAGTGTCAGAAAGGCGCCGTCAAATAAAATGTATTATTATTATTATTATTATTTAAGCTTAACTTGGGCCAAATAGCACCACAATCATGAGATCATGCTTTTTACAACCCTTTAGACTAAGTGGCGGCCAAACCATCAGGGAGGTCAACCAAATTATCAAATTAGATCAATGCTATTAAAAACCGTCATTCGAAAGTTCTAAAAACAAAAAGTATCAGGCCAGAATGTCACATGTTGCACATGCTAAAAATGGAGTGACTTTACTATAACATTAATTAGAGGTCTAGCACGTTTCCTAAACTATGCAAATAGAAAACCAGTATGAGTCAATTATTATTATTATTATTATTATTATTATTATTATTATTATTATTATTATTATTATATTCTTCAGACCATCCTGTCTTTTGTTTGGGTCTTCAGGTTTCTGAATGGCTGGTTCATGATCCCTCTGATTTTATCCATCTATCTTGCATCTGGTCATCATCTTCCTCTTCCAAGCATAATAGTCTTTTCCAATGAAAATACAAAGACGTCTATATTTTCCAGTCTTGCTTGTTTTCACATCCATAAAAAGCCACAGAGAAGATCACATCATCTTAACATTTCTGATCTTTGTCTGTAAAGTCAAATCATTGCATTGGAAGACCTATTTAAGCTCCTGCATTCTTGTATTGGTTGATACTCAGCATTAAAAGGCAAATTGGAAGATAAAAAAAAAAAAAAAAAAAAAAAACTAGACTGGAACGATATTATAAGTCTGGCCAGTCACCTAAAAATGGGCAAGTTCTACAGTCAGAATTTGACACCTTACTAGAGGAGTGCTTACACAAACTGTATCAACAGATGGACTTCAGTCTACTCTTGCAAGGTGTAGCTGCAAGATATGGGTTTCTAATAGTGTCACTCTGTCTAAAATAGAGACAAGCACATCTTTTCCAAAGTGCTGATGATGTCACTTTTTACAGAAAATAGGAGAACACCTGCGCCACAGCAGCTCCTGCCACTCAGAGCCCAGATGTGTGGAAGTGGATGCAGCTTGGGTCGTGCCCCCGAAAGCACACTGGGAGGAAACTCCCAGCAAAACTAATAGTCCGTTGAGGCAGCATCTGTCAGGATCTGATTTCCAGACGTATGTGCAAGTGTAGAATGCTGTGCATTACCTTATTCACTCCACATTAGATTCAGGTCAGAGACAGGTATATCAGAGATCGCGGGAAGCATGAGCTGCAAGCAATAGTATAAATCATATGTTCAAAGGGCATAAAGAACGCTGGAGTTCAGTGTCCTCCAGACAATTCTCTGGATGTGAGCGAGTGCGAGGGAGAGGGAATAAAGTGGAAAAAAGAAAACAAAGGTAAATCAAGGCTCTCGCTAACCACTTCTACCCAGTGGAGAACATAGTCATGAGAATGAAGAGCCTAGTATCAGCAAGGTTTCATGATTGCACTAGGAATCATTTGCGGTTGCCACCTTTACACACAGCCTAGTAATCTGTTAAAGATCTGACTAATTGTTCAATCGGAATAGAATGCGTCTATGTATACACCTTAATCGGAATAGACATGTCCATTTGTGGCCATTCGGAAAACAATTTCTTTCCAGCTGAACAAGGTGGGTAACCCTATAAATAGTCCATTCAATAGAATAATAACCATGTAAACTCCTGTATCCGATTACATTCCCAATCGGAAAGTTTAAGTGCGTTCTGCGCATGTGCATCACGTCATAGCGAGAGTTTCTAACGTTCAAAATGCTCTGATCTTTAAAAGATGGCAGTGGGATGAGCGTCTTCCTCTCGGCCTTCTTTAATAAGGACTTAATGAGTCTGGCGTCATTTAAAGCAATTAAAAACACAAGTGCTGCTCATTGCTGCTTGTCTCAAGTGATGCTCGTTGTCATGGTAACATCTTCACTAAGTGGTTCTCTACGCATGCATGAAATTTTGGATTGGATTACTTGTAGAGTTGCATGTAAACAGAGATTTTCCATGAGACTGAATAGAGTTTGCATATAAACACCTCAGCCTTACTCTATAATCTGAATGTATTCAATTAGTAACCTTAAATTTAGCCTAACCTAAAAAGGCAACTTAAAGCAATTTAAACCAAAGCTAGCAATAATAATAAAACAGAAAAATAACCACCCAATTGAGACGTAGTGGCATAATTAGGCTCCTAGTGCAAAAAATGCCCACCAACCCACAAAAATTGTTAAATATTTCCTTGTTATTGGAAAGTCTCATAAGAGTTTATGTTCTCAAAGACTTCCAATAGATAAATAAATAAATAAAACAGTTAACTCCTCTACAGGTGACACGGCAGTGCAGTGGGTAGTGCTGTCAAATCACAGCAATGGGGTGGGGGCAAAGTTTGATTCCCTGGCAGGGCTCCCTTTGGCTACTTTCTGTGTGGAGTTTGTGTGTTTTCCCCATGCCTGCATGGATTTCCTTCCACAGTCCAACGATACGCAGTCAGGCTGATTGGAGATACTAATCCTCCCCTAAGTGTAAATATGTGTCTGCCCTTTAATGGACTGGTGACCTGTCCAGGGTGTTTACTGGCCTCCATGCACTAAGCACTGGAATAGGCTCCAGCTCCCCTCACAACCCAGAAGGATAAATGGTTAAGATGATATCTATATATCTATAAATAGGTCATAAACAATCTTATAATATCCTTATAACATCTCATAATGAGAAATGTTACATGTGCTGACCAGATTTATGACTTCATTTGCTGATTTGATTTTGACAATTTCATTTGACACATTTTTTTTTTCAGTTTAAAATGTAAAAATATTTACATTAAACTCCCTATTTAAGAATTAGAACCTAGAAAAGAATTAGAATTAGATGGTGTTGCATGTTCTGGAGTGTTCCCCTGGAAACAGTTACCATGGATGAGATGTATTATCAATAAGTGGGAGTTACATAGACATCTAGATGTAAAAGATCTAGTTACGCTACTGTAAGTGGTACAGTCTCTTATTCTGAGTTTAGATGGATTCAATCATACCTTTTCTGAATAAATAATGAAAGGAATTTTTTAAAATACCATTTCAGCTTTGCGTGCAATTCACACTTTCAAACAATTGCAAATGACTCTGTTATAAACAGTACTGTGCGAAAGTCTTAGGCACCCACGACACATTTTCAAAAAAATTTATTTGTGCAGTATGTGTTTATTTGCTGAGAAAAATGTTAATATTTGAATAACCAAACACACACACACACACACACACACATCATTATATATATATATATATGTATTAGTGATTTTCTGGATGTTAGCGTGTTTACCCATTTCCAAGCCTCTCCTCGAGGAAGCCCAGTATTATATGTAGTTAAAAAGCAGCTCCTGGTTTGACCAATCAGTGCTTCCGTAAATTGAGCTCATGATGTAATTGATGATATTAACAAGTCTCTGTGGCGGCTGTGAAGGTGTCAAAGAAATATACGGACCCAAGAAATTCTTGTTACTTTTTATTGTTTTTATGTTTATTTGAATTAAGAATTCGACTTTATTCTAATGTATATTGTGATAAACTCACTGCTGAGGTAAATTGTTAAAAAATTTGCTTAGATGCCTAAAACCTTCGCACAGTACCGTAAGTATATAAGAAACCTCGTAGTCAAAGTAGCATCTAGGCTGCATCACAACTTCCCGCACTTAGCACATGAAGCAAAACGAGCTAAGGTCAGGACGTTTTAATAGACTTTGTCTGCTAGTAAAACTTTAAATGAAACAATGCTTGGGCTGTTTAGGGCTTCTTCTGGTAGATTAGAGTCCTTTGTTCACTCTAATAAACTCTCAACTAGGCATCTGATTAGGACGGGATCTGTGTCCTGTCGCTCAAAGTTTGCAATTAAAAGTTAATAATCTTCATGCCTTGGGACTGTTTATCAAACGATACAGTGAAAGTGCAGCGGATGCCGAGTGCTGTGAAAAACAGGGAGCCCAAAACTCTTATTTATTCTTCCCGCAAGGACACTCGATTTTGCCATAGTTACGCCACTCTAATTAATAATTTGCTCAACAGCTAATGAACACCAGCAAAGTAGGTTCAGTCCTTGTGTTCCATGCAGAGTTAATATCTGCCGAGGCAAATATTTCCTAATGGGCAATTCCAGAACTTAAATTACCAGAGAATATTTGAGAGTGTATTACAACTTGTGGGGTTTAGTTTGCATGACTTTTATGTTGTCTTTCATCTTAGAGTGCATCAAAAAAGGGAAAGAGGGATGGTGGCGCATTAAAAAGTTAGTTCAAATAAGTGAAATATGTATGAAGGAGGGGAAAATAGATGCAAAAGCAAATTAAACTAGCCTAGAGGGTTCATCGGAAGAGGAACACAGGGACAAATTGTTAAGAGCTTTACAAATGTCAGCTGCTTGAAATCAATAATGGTTTAATCTTTGCAGGCTGTGCAGGCAGACACCACTTTCCTGAGACGAAAATGCTAGCAAAGTGTTGGAATTGTGACACTGCAAGGAAGGGCACATGATTCTCTACTTTTCTGAAGGCAATCTGTCCTCAAGTGACGCTTGGGAGACACTCGAGATCGGGCAGAGAAAGCTGCCTGGACGTATAATTAGCCTCCAGGGTCCCACCGAAGGAAGTCTTCATCCAGAATGAAACCGAGAGGCACCACCACAGGTCAAGTTGAATCCCAGAGTCGCACTAAAATACAGTCCGAAGTTCACAGGTCAGCCTACAAGGGGCTGTTTTGAACTTTTCCACATGGCTGTGGACTCAAGAGGTTGATAAAGGGATTCCTGGATGGAAGGCCGTGAATTTTACGCTCCGCATAGCTTGTGGAGAGAGTTCTTGTCAACCTTCCTTCACAGGTCACAAAAATAATATAAAACTCTCTATTCATCATATTTTTAACCAAGTTTGTGAGGAGTAAAAAGAAAAGAGGTGGCCTCAATATTGGATTCTTACTTTCTTGTTGAAAGTGGAGAAATGAAAAAGCTGAATCATCCGAGAACAACATTAATCTTACGGAAAGTTCAAGACGGTCAAAAAGTTGGCAAGTAGTGATCTAACTCTCTCTCTCTAATATCCCAGAGAGCAAATGAAAAAGTTTTATGGGCTTTATATTCAGGGGCTGTTATCATTTCATTGCCTAAACTTAGCAATGTGCGATCAAAATATCAAAGCATCGGCTGGAAGTGTCTGTCCTCTGCCGTCTGCTGCAGAGCTGGCAGATCACGGCGTGAGCGATGGAGGAGTTATGAGGGGGAATTGGGAAGGCTAAGGTGTTTTCACCGGCTGTCAGGTAAAATGCAGCGGAGAGGAGCTGCCACACTCCCGTGCCTGTCATCACTGCTCCTCAGACTGGGCCATCCGCCGCCACAGTAACAGACAGCTCAGAGATGACTGTGATCCCAGGCATCGCATATATTACTGCACAGGTTACCGTGATAGTCACACATGGACTCCTAGTGCTGTAGCTACAACATGAGCAGTGGCTGAACAGATACAAACTAAAAATCACTGAAACACTGTTTATATATGAATAAAAATGAAAAATACTAACATTACTAAAACTATATGATAGCAGTAATAATAATAATAATAATGGTGAAGATGATGATGAGTATGATGATGATCATCATGGTTTGTGATGACACTGATGACAGTGCTGTTGCTGATGATGATATTCCATTACTACTACTACAGAAGATGATATACACCAATTAGGTATAACATTATGACCACACTCATTGTCCATTTTATCAGTTCCACTGACTATGTAGGTGCACTTTGTAGTTCTACAATAGGTGTTTTTCATGTACGGAGGAGGAGTCAAGTTCTGGGGGAGGTTATGAGTAAACTTATTTCTGTTTTTTATTATTCCGGTTTTACGGTGATTTTTTTTTTCCGTTCTGCTACAAATACGGCTGCATTTCAATATTCATCATCTTTGGCTGAACTCTCATGTTTTAGGCTAGACAATGTGTTCAGAATTGTGGAAGAGCTATCGAGCACAAAACGTGCAAAACTCAATAATCTTTTTAGAGCTGTTGATTTTTGATTATGAAGGTAAATTGTTAGCTGGTTCCCAGTGTTGTAGTTAGGTAGCTAGCTACCTTACTTAATGTCACAGGCAGGATGAGTAATGTTAGGAAGTGTCAGCATTCTTCAGATTTAGAGATCTTTAAATATGTGTCTGTTTAAGAAGTAAATAAACGGTGACTAACATGAATTAGTGTGTTAAATTGTATCCTTCTCAGTGTCTAATGCTGCAGACAGGGAGATCCAGGTAAGGGCTCAGTGTTATCAGTCCTTAAAAAAGACGAGGAACCACAGAGACTACAGGTCCAAAGACAAAGATGTTTGAAGGAGTTTAACCAGTTCATTGTTACAACACTACAGTTCACGAACCTGTTTTAATGTACGCAATTAGAGTTACTGTTTTATAAGCTAATTCACTGTTAGGTTTTTATGTACCACATATAGCCACACATCTATCCAGTAATCACCTGGCTCACATAAGTTTTGATGCCAGTCTCATGAAGACATGGGGAGAACATGAAAACTCAACACATATGACTGTTCAAATGTAGTATAAAGCTAAATGAAAATAAATAAAGTGTATTATTAAAATGGAAACTGACTACAATTGTTCTTTTTGAAATGTTAGGGGTATATTTTAATAACAGCATTTCACACAGAATGTAAGTAATGGTTGCCTCTCATATAGGTTTACATATATATATATATATATATATATATATATATATATATATATATATATATATATATATATATATATCCTGAGAATGATGATGATGATGATGATGATGACGATGATGATGATAAAAGACAATTATGGTACTGCTGGTTAATGAAGATAATGACAATGATAAAATGTCTACTTAACATAATAATAATAATAATAATAATAATAATAGTTATTTGTCCAAGTCACTTGTCTGAAGCTTATTCCAGCACTCAATGTGAGGAAAACAGGAAATACCCTGCACAGGTTGCCAGTCCACTATAGGGCAGATAATAATAATAATAATAATAATAATAATAATAATAATAATAATAATAATAATAATAATAATAATAATAATAATAATAATAACCAGCAAATTTGCTTGAACCCCTGATAACAAAAAAAATCCAGAAGTCTAATTAATGGTAACCCTCTTTTCTCTAACTGACTAACTTTACTCATGAAGAATTGAAGCCAGTCAGATTGAGGCTTTCGAGATGAGTCCCTTGGAGCATGGCGTACTTTTAAATTGATGGTGGTTCATTAGACTAACTAGGCCTTGCTGAGGGAGCCCCAAAACAATACCATAATCAGGACCCAATTAATCAAAACCAAGTGAGGGTAAGAAAGACAGGAAAGGAAAGTGTACGCGTATCGCTTTTCCCCAAATCATTTACCTCCACTCCCTCTGGTGGCTGAAGCAGCGAAGCTAGACGGCATAGTGGGTGGGGATGTTGGAGTGGGTGTAGCAGGTGAGGTGGGTCCTTTACACCATACCGATCCATGTATAATTACTCATTCATACCCATTTGCAGTGGAGTGGCCAGGCATGGACCACAATTTGTCTTCCCTCTGTCCCTCTACCTCCCCTGACTGCCTCCTCCCCCTTTAGATCATTAGTTTCACTTTTCATTAAAGAAGATCAATAAAGCAGATCGCATTGTGGTGGCCAGGCCACAAACCTCTCTCTCTCTCTCTCTCTCTCTCTCTCTTTCTCTCCATCACTCTACTTCTCTCTCTCTTCACATTTCCCTCCCATCTACATGCCACCACAAGCCTGACCACCAGGAGGAGAGATAAGGCATGGAGGTGTAGACGCTATGTGTATGTGTGGTCTCCCTGTGCTGTAGATAAACCCACCAGGTGGCTGATTGGAGCCTGAACATGGATAACCACAGTGGCTGGCCAATAATGCAGAAACAGCAAGGCTGAATAATAACCCAATAAAGTTTAATTAAGATCCAATGACCTCTCCAGTTTAATAATGAAGATGGCAGGATTTGCAGCAGGAAATTAAAACCGAGGACTTATGGCACCGGCAGGGAAATGTGGTCAGTGAAAAATCTATTTTTCATATTGGACATTATTCTTTTTCTAGTGGCTTCATAACCGGGCATAATTTTGGATCCTTTTTAATCTTAAATGTAACTATGTGTCTGTTTTGGTTCATTTAAAGTGTCTCACTAAAAGCAATAAGCTCTATAAGCAGTTTGATAAGAAGAGTCTTTTACCAAAGGATAGTGATTAGATGTCTGGTGGTTTGTATTAGCTTAGCTTTGATTTTCTTGTGACAGTAGTGCATGGCCTGGGCAAGCAGCACCATGAATGGGCCCTTCCCTTTTTTGACACACCAGTACATAGATTATATTCTCTTAAACAAAATTCCTGGAGGCATAATAATGTACAGCTGTACATTCACTGGCCACCACTGTAGTGTATAATATACCCTGCAGGTCCTGCAGTGGACCTGACTATTAATGAACAGGGTAAAAGAATGGCACACAGAAACAGATGGACCACAATCTGTAACTGTGGATCTACGAAATGTTTCTGTAGGGAAAGTAAATTGAGGAAAATGGCATTCACATTTATCTTCATCTGTAAGTCAGGTTGTTCCTGCCACATCAAATGCTTAATTATCTCTCATGTGTGAAATTTAACAGGTACAAACACAACTGTAGAAATTTCAAGAAACATTTAAGCCAAGTAATGTAAGCATCACTGCCAGTTAATTCATTTGTGGGTTATGCTATCATCTAAGTATTTTGCTAAGAGATTTTTTTTTTCAGTGATTCTGGTGCAAGTTTGTGTGAGAATTCTGAGGTAATGGCTCACCCAGTACTGTTAGCCGGGCCGGACGGGACCGCATGGCAGCCTGAATGGCCTGGCACTCAAAGACAGCATCGTCCATCAGCTCAACTCTCTGGATCCTCAGGTGGTGCTCCCCGGTACTGTGATCTCCAACCACGGTGTAGCGAGGGTAACCTGGAGCACAGAGCACAACACATTCAAGCATCAGCGCCAGCATCCCTCTCTTCTTCTTCAAAATGTATGGGGATGGTTTCAGACTTTCACGTCCAATAAAGTCTATATTTTTAGAGCTATTCTCATTCAATAATAACAAACGCTGGAAGTTACTCTTGGTGACTGATGCAACATCAACCACTTGTTATCAACTCCAGTATCTTGGCAGACCTGTCTGATCCCACCATCTTATCAGGTATATCTATGTTTTGTAAACAGTTCCTAAACATAACCCTATAAGATGACTCCATTGTACTCTCTAGGTAAGAACATATACTGTATATTTTAATATTTGACCCAAATATTAAAACCTTATTCTCTGTTCATGCTGTTCTTTTGTCATTGTTTGCTATCCAGCATCAACCAGAGGAGGATGTGTTCTTCTATTGAGTCTTAGGCCCAGTCCCATTTCTTCTTTTTACCCCTACCCCCATGTTTTCAAGTGTCACCCTCATTTCGAGTGTCATGGGACAACACTCAAAGAAAGGAAGAAAAAAGCGACCTTACTGCTGGGCATCGCTGCTGTTCCACCTTAAATGGTGCAGCAGTTACATTCTGGTGCTTCAGGTGTCAATACTGCTGGATTACTTAAGATGGAATGGGAACTTTAGCTAGCTAGCTACCAAGACATTAGCATGCTATTAGCAATTTTTCTATGCTTGTTATGAAGAAAATGACCATAATACATTGAAACAACATTAAACTAATAAGATAACACAATGGTTATCGTAACTTTTGTAAGGAGAAAATATTTACATATGTGGGTTTCTTTGATGACTTGCACAGCCATCTTTCCAGTTTTTCTTTTTTTTCTTATAACACTACATTTGGAGGGCGTCTCTGAAGAACCTCCGTTTGGAGGGCCATGTAGCCCTAACACTATGCCCTACCCCTCTATCTCAAAAAGAATTGGGACACCCTAAACCGAGACGTGAACGTACAAAACAGAGGGCTAAAGGCTAAACGCTAAGGGCAAGGGGTGAAATGGGATTGAGCCTTGGTCTCTCTCAAAGTTACTACTACCTCTTGGTCATAAATAGTTTTTCCTAGCCAGTCACCATTGCCTCGGAACTAGATTTTTCTGTAAAGCTGCTTTGCAACAACGCCTGTAATAAGAAAGTTTTCTCAAACTCTCTTACAAGTAAAAAAAAAAAAACATTGATAAGCATTTTTATGACTATCTACCTGTCTTTGTTTTATACTGCCTTGGCAGACCCAAAGCCAAAGAGACTGATATCTGTTCTGCTGGTGCATATGGAGGGAGATTCATGGTTAATAATATATCGAGAAAGATGCAGGGTACTTCTGGCTGTACTGACTGTTTTACAACACCAAGCAGAGATGGAGACGCCCTTTAAAACTCTTCAGCTGACTATTAGCTCAAAGTTTGAACAGGGAGTGAGCACAGACACTTTGGTCCATTGGGGAAAATAAAGCAGATAAGGACTAACTTCGTTCTGGAGAGCTTTACAGCACATTTCACAGCCCTCTCCATGTGAATGACTTCCACAGCTCTCGCGAGGATCAGTCTTCCCTAATTATAAGAGGCATCTGAATTTAAACAAGATTGGCTATTCAGGAACATCTCAAGAAATGTGCAGGCATTCAGTGCTACAAGCACAGGCTCTCTTTTCCAAGGCCCACTCATAATTGACTACCGTGAAGAGAGAGAAAAAGAGCCCCACATAAAACAGTTTTAAAGATGACCTAGCCCTGGTTTTCTAAAGGAAGAGAATTTAATCCAACACCTCGGCTTTGTGCGGCTAAATTTACACCTCGGATGTCATTCTGCACTCACCACTTAATATCTCTACTGACCCTCCCCACCTCGTTTGGAAGTCTGCCAATGAATGCCTGGAGGTAGAATATTGATTTTGCTCTGTCCATCGATATGAGTCATGTTCGCTCCAGCAAATTCCCAGTGACATAACTGTCTCACTGCATGGGGCACCACCTGCTCCACAGGCCTCTATAAGCTGTACCTCGCAGCACGTAGATCTTTATTATTCCACACTCTGAAACAGAGACTCGTACTTGTGAGGATATTGAAAGATCCGAAACCCTGACCCAAGACTCTGTACATGACAGTTTAAGTCTTCCCTTGTTCAGAACACATCTGTCGTCCAGCTGAGAGGCCATTTCGAAGCCACCTGTTTCTTTGAGTGCCCTGTGCAGTCTACTGTTTTTTTCCTGCAGTACCCTGTTCACCATCGCCTACACCGCATGTAGCAGTGAAGCCTGAAAAAGGTATCTACTTTAACATATTGTTATGAAAAAGGGGGAAAAAAATAGACCAGATTTTGGGCATAATGGCTTTCAAGTCCTTGAGCCTGACTGTTGAAACCACTGCGCAACAAAATGCCAATTATTGCCTGCTGCCTCATTGGATCCCATTCACCTTTAATAGACCATGAAGTGCCCCTCATTTTCCCCATTGAGGGGAGAGGAGTAGCCAGTTATGGCACTGTGTGTTTTATCTGCCCACATATAGCTTTTAATCTCTCAGCGAGTGGGATGATGGCAGAGGAAAAGAATGACCCAAAAAACAAACATTTAATAACCCATCACAATAGCCAGGGCTCACGTGACTAGTGTTCTATGTTGCACTTACCGCCACTATGGGAGGCTCAAATTAGTCAAGGGATGCATTTTCCATAAACCATCCATGGTTTCCTACAAAGCAAGCTGTGCTACATCAGACAAACACCAAATATCAGGCGATGTGTTTAACGACACAAAGCAGTCAAGTCTCACTATGTATTGATGGCCAGTCAAAGCGAGTGGAACTCACTAAATAACATTAATGGCCACTGACTCTGCTCGATATTGTGGTTTATTCCCCTGCCAAGAGATCAATGGCTTTCCTGAAGCATCTATTAGCACTTAATGCCTGGCTGCAAATCTTGAAGTCTTCCTTCATCTGTCGAGGGAGATGAATATGTAATTTAATTCTGCGAGAATTTCAGTGTGTTGCGGACTCAAGGTCATTCCAAATATCATCTGCATACATGAAGCTTAACAATGCCTACTCATTCATCATACAACCATAAGATATGACCTATTTCCAGCACAGGCAACAATAGTTTGACCCAACAAGGGTTTGAGGAAAGTCAGCTCTGCACAGCACTCATGCATACTAAATTCATACGTGGCCTTGGCGCGACCCAAACTGCATCTTAACATATGCTACAATCTAGCTACAGCTTCCAAGGGCAATGTGTTAATGTCATACTACTGTACCTGAACAGATTTGTGCCCTCTAATATTAGGCACAGGACAAGAGACAGCATCAAAAAATATGTATCTTTGTCTAACCAAGACTCAAGCTTAATAGGGGTTTTATCCAAGAAGGCCACTGTGAGCACAACAATGTGGTACGCCTTCAATCTCTGTCAAGCAAGCTAGATGAATCTTATTCTGGGTGAGCTGTGCATAAATTCCCAAGCAATGCGAGCAACGCAAGAGTGCCATAGATCAGAGAAGGGAATAAAACGATGCCCACATTGATCACAATGAATCCTGAAGACAACATATGTCACTGAAAACAAACAATGCAAAATAGCCCCATTAGAGGTAAGGGATCCATCAGGGCAGGAATGGATAAGTCTTTATAGCCAATCAATGGCAGGGGAAGTGGAGACAGGGCATCAGTGATTAATGACTGCATGGATGAGCAGGTGTATCTCCCTGAAGCATCTTCAAGAGGAAACAAGACACAGAGGATGTGTTGATAAGCTGCATGACTACAGATCCTGACGTGACTATGGATCATGGCAAAAGCAAAGGTGGATGTTGCACAGAAGCTCCAAATGAGGAGAAGAATTCTAATTTAAGAGATCATTTTGTGGAAGTATAGATCATGACAGAAGCGAAATGCAAGCAGAGTTTATTAATATAGCGCTTTTTACAACAGGTGTTGTCACTAAGCAGCTATACAAAAAAATCAGCATTACAGAAAGAAAATCTGGGTCCAGTCCCCCATGAGTAAGCCAGTGACTATAGTGGAATGGAATGGAAGTTGAGGAGACACCATAGGATGTTCTAAACCAGAAGAGATCAGGAGAATAATTCCTAAACCATGATGTGGAACCATCAATCATGGCAGAAGCTAAGTAGAATTTGAGTGGATCTCATGGGATGCTCCAAATCAGGAGAAAAACAATGATGTATGAATCTAAGGTATGGCACTGTGGACCGTAACAGAACCTGTGGTGGCTGAGAGAACATCATTGAATGGTAATGGAAAGAGAATGGTAATGTAAGAGATCAGGGTGTGGAAGTAAGGGCTGTTTTCACAGCTAGTTTACACTAGAGTTTGGGTTTTTGTGGCACTGTGTCATTTTTGTTCCCACATTTTTCCTACATACAAAATTGTGGAATCAACTCAAACACACTCTCTACATTTAAAACTAGACTCAAAATGTATCTGTTTGCACAATAATTTTGATAATAGCAGTTGTTGCACTATTACTCACTAATATCTCTCCATAAACACACTTGTCCTGTTAATCAATTTCTCTCTCTCTCTCTCTCTCTCTCTCTCTCGCTCTCTCTCTCTCTCTCTCTCCCGCTCTCTCTCTCTCTCTCTCTCTCTCTCCCTTTATTTGAGCACCTGAGCGATGCCACATAGGAGCCACTGGAGCTGCTAGAGCTCCATCTCCATTGACTGTTCTGCACCGTTTTGACCACCATGGAGTTTCATGCTGTCCAAAGCTGTGCAAACTCTTTGGTTTTCTTTGATTGATACAGGATTTTGTGAGGTTGCTGGTGCTCTGTCACTTTCATATTCATCTATGTTCTTATTAGCCTACCACAGTATAAAATTCAGATCTATCCCTCAAATATATTCTGAAGAAAATGTACAATTCTACCCATTAAGATGAATGAAATGTATAGCTGTCCTGACACATTAAAATACTATTCGAAAAATGTGACAAAATCAAACTCTTATATATTATCTTATTGCTGCCATTTTTAGCAGCAGATTGGGCTTCAAGAATATGAGCATGGGAAGAGTGATCATGTGTCAAAATGAACTAAAGAAAAGTTTACAGAAAAGAAAATTAGTCTGCTTCAAACATTCTAGTTGGAATTTGGCAAGATGTCATGGGTGGTTCCATATCTGCAGTCCAGTTCTAGCAAGAAGGCATGGTGAAGAAGCCAACTGTTGGATGAAGAATGGTAAAACTAAGGTAAGAATGGTCCTGTGCTCTTTTTAGGACACAGCTACTCTCCGTCATGTTTGGTAACACCAGAACAGAGATCTACTAAGCTCAAAGCCGTGTCACACTGATTAATAGTCCATCACTGGTGAAAGCCAGACAATCTCACAAAAGCAACATCTCCCTATTGTGTGTCCTCAAACCCCAACTCCTCTCTCTTGTCGTCTGTTTGGATGTTCCCATTTAGCTGAGTGCAAACACAGCCCACAATGCATATTCATAGAGTTTGTGTACATGTGCGAGTCTGTAGCGGCCCTGACTCCTTTGATTAGAGCCTTGATGGAAAAACAAAAGGACCTGGCGAGTGAACGTGGGGGACCGATGGAAATCAGCTCTCTTTGTGTTCTGATTTATTAAAGCAAATTGCGAATGATTTCTCAAATTTTGCTCACTGTTCCTCTGCTCTGGAGCAAACCCGCCTTCCGAAACATAAGAGAGAGCAAGAGAGAGAGAGAGAGAGAGAGAGGCACACTCTGTGAGCAGCAGAGTGGGCTGATATTGAAATCTATTGCACCATACAAGGTGCCACACTTTGTTTTATGTGTACGGCTGCTCGCCTGGCGTGCGCGATCGTAGATGTGTCATTATTCTTTATTGGAGAAAGTGTTACTTGTTGACGCATGCGGCACTGCTAAAAAGAGCAGCTGTGGTGCGATATTTTGTAAAGTGCCTTCCGCTTCAGTGACATGCACACAACCCATGTCCCTGACGCCTGGCTTTTAGAGTGCTCTTTTGTCCCAAGCAGCAGCTCTTAGCAACTCCAAACAAACAAATAAACAAACAAGAAATCATACACATATATGCCATGAGCAAGTCCACAATCAATCTGAATTAAGAGCAAGAAGGCAAGGAAGGGCAGGGCCTTATCCACTCTTGTTTAGCACTGTTAAACAAAAAGTTGATACATGATTGGACTATTGCACGTGTTCTTTCTTTCCTCTTGTTCTTCTCTTGTGATAAATGTAAAATGTTTTCACTGGGGACTATTTTGTCTAACATGCCCTAAAGGTACCCCTCCGCTGTGTGTTTTAAGCCAGAACTACCATAAAACTATTGTAAATCTGTTTTGATTTTTACAGATGTTTAAGGCAGTGATGAAGTGCATATTGTTTGTTGCTAACAATCCATTGCCTCCTTCCTCTTAAAACATGAAAATATAGCACAATATATTTTCTAGTTTTTGCTAGTAGTCTATTTGTATCGGCACAGGTTATTAACAACTCAAATTGTGTACAAATGTTTGGCAGAACATCTATGCATTAAAGAGAGCCACGACCAGCCCCTGGGAGCCAGAAGATGGCACAGAGGCACTGCCGCTGAAGGTCAAGGCGACGATCTGCAGTGGAATACATATTTAATGGCATGGCTCATTCCAGCTCTTGGCTCTAAGAAGGCCTAACGGGGTTTGCGTCTTTCCTTAGCAAGAGGAGCTCTGGGGCAAGAAGCAAAGATACCGCCGCAGACAGGGGAAGCAATTCGTCCTCTGTGTGACCTCGCAGCCCACAGCTTGTCCCAAAATTCCTGGTGTCATGTCTTTATTTTTTTGTCTAAACTGTCTTTAAAAGTGAGCAAAGCTTTTGTCATTTGGAAGCAGACACTGTGGGCCTGATGATGGACCAGTTTCAAGTGCAAATCTAACAACTTCTGCTTATATGTTACATGCAAACCCCAGTTTTAGTCCAAGTAAATGAATATATGAAAACAAAAACAAATTCTTTTCCTCACACGCATGCATTTGGAAGGATCTTGCAGAAAATGGTGGAGATGTACATGTGAGTAGTAAATCAACTAGAATGTGTGAAGTTTGAACGACTACTAATGAAAATAAATTTGCTGTAATGTTTTAAAGACATGTTATTAGAAGGCATCTTGACAGCATGAACAGCAGCTGGATATTTGTCAATAGAAGAATTGATAAACTATTTCAACTTTCAGGATCAAATCAACAAAAATCAGTGCTTTGATATGGCTGTAACAAGCACACAAATTCTGTGTTATTGTTTCATTATTTCTGTTTCTTTTTTTCAGCCAAAGTAGAATTATAACCCTGTGGAATATTTCTGGGGAAAAAGCTTACAGTACCATGCAAATTAGTTTTTGGTTTTTTTTTGCCAAAAAATATGTTTTCATGCTTCTTGGAAATATCCCTACTGTTCAACCATAGGAGTCCGGATTTGCTATTCAGATACACATGATCTTTTTTTGTCCATTTCCTTTGTCTTAGTAGCAGCTTCTTGATTATTTCAGATTTATAGCTCTGGGTGGTCTTCTCGCATTGGAAGGATAGACAGAAACTGGTGAAGATTTTAGATTTGAAGCAAGAGCAGAGCTTGATTTTCTCCTCTCAAATATGAAAGATTTGAGTGCTGTTCATTTGCCGTCGATAGTTTGGTGGTCTACCAGGTCTTTCAGGGTTGCCCTATTTTCCTACTTTTTTTGAAACTCCTGTTTTTGACCTTTTGACTTTCTTTTTCCTTATGTAACTTGTTGGAAGTGTTGGAAATGAATGATGAGTGGTCTATGACTTTTGCACTGTATGTTATTAACACTATTACACATTGTTGTATATCCATTTTTGTGCCCTGCACCTCACTAACACATACAGTGAGTGGGTGGTCTTCTCTACAGCCATAAGTAGATCATTCATTTCGGCAATGTGTGCACATATTGTGCTCACATTAAGGCACGTTCCGCTCTGCACGTGTGTATATCTAAGTTTATACACACTTGATTGAATGTTTTTCAGAATTGTGGAGTTATTTTGATCAAAATCTTGTGCTTGAATGCATGACATTTATGTGCGATTCAGAAAGAAAAGGTAATATTAAACATTATGTGAAGTTACAGGGAGATTCAAAATGATTTATCCGATTTCATTTTTCACAACCATGAGGTCCCTAGGAGCCAATCATATACCTGTTGAAAGGGTATTTGAAATACCCCCCCCCCAATTAATTTGCATTATTCCATAGTTTACATATATTACCAGTTTAAAAAATAAGCAAAAGCCTTCCATAAGTAGGTGCATCAAAAATCTTGACTGCTACTGTTTGTCAGAAAATTGAGACTTTTATGAATATGCATTAGAGGACCAAAAGAGTGCAGGAATTGTAATCCAACCAGCATTACACAGAATCAAACAATTAGGCTGATACAATGCAAGCAACAATTTGTTAACAAGGAAGAGATGCACTTCAAAAGCTATCTAAAAGCTAAAAGTACTTCACGGGTCTGTGGGCTATATTTTGGAGGGCTACTTCTAGTCCTTTTTTAACATCTGGCAGCAATTACACAGGTCATTTTGCAGAAAGTAAGAAGAAAAGAGAGAAAGAGAAAACAATGTTGCATCTTAATGTGTACCTAAGCTAAGTGAACCCTCATTACCAGAAGTTCCCTCTAAAAGCACTTTGGAGATTTGAGAGTCTGGCTTAATGGGGAGGAAAGGGTAAGAGCTGTTAATTTGCTATCAAATTAACAAATTAACAGGAAACATGGACAGATTCTTTCATCGCTGGCAGCCTCCTGTTTTGTTTAACACTGAAATTTTAAGAAACTTTGACAATCACACCTTTCCTTTATGTTTCTTTTTTTTTTTTTGGTGGGGGTGGGGGGTTGGCTTTTACCTGATAGGTCTCTTCCGACACCCAAAGCCAGGCCATCTTTGATCCACAGCACAACACCGTGGTAGCCAGGAATTGAGCATGGCAGTGTGACAGGCTGACCAGCTACCACTACCAGGTCCTGGGGCTGCTGGGAAAACATGGCAAGCACCCCTGTTACAAAAGAGACAGAGAGAAAGAGAGAGAGAGAGTCAGTCAAATTCTTGGATCTCTGACAGCTTGCCTTGAAACATCTCATGTCAGTTTAAGCGTAGGCTAACATTACTAGCACTCTATCAAGCACTCCCCTCTGAAAAAGCCTTTCGATGCATTAAAATTAATGTCTCATGTTAATAGCATAGTGGGTCTCTTACCTGTCTGTCAACATCATGTAAGAGAGACACACACAAAATCACACACACGCACACAAGTACTGCTGCTCACACTGTGGATTACACTAGCTGTGATACCTTGTGGCATTTGGGCCTCTTAGGAGAAGTGTCAGTGACAGAGAGAGATAGAGATATAGAGACTAATTTAACCTCTGTGTCGTCATGACAAGCAGACATAAATGTTGTTCTTAACGTCAGTGGTAGAAAGGTTTTAGCATTTGAAAAAAAAGCTGCCTCCAGTTCTAATCTGTGTACGTGGGTGTGTGACTGTCATTGTTGCTGAGCTAACTTTGCAGGCACTATCCTTAGGAATGTGGAGCTTTAAGGACTTTTTACAAGGCAAATGACAATTTCACACCTCCGGCGCACAGGCGAAGTGACTCAGGCATCCCTGAGACAAACACATGTTCACCCATCTCCTAGCTAAAAAATCCTCAACTGTTGTGGACATGAGGATTGCAATGGCATCAACCAAAGAGCCGAGTGAAAAATGAAGTGAAGTTTATGAGACTGCAATGTTGTTGGGCTACAATTGGCTGGAGTCAGGTTCAGGCATTTTTTTTAGTTACAGTTGGATTAGGACAGAATTTTGTTGGGCTAAATTTGAGATCAGACCAAATTTTGTCAGACTACTGTCTTGTTGGACTACAGTTAGGTTGGAACTGAATTTTTTTGGACTACAATCTGGTTCGAACAGAACTTTATCAAGCTTTTTTTGGGTCCAGATCAATTTTTTTGCACTACAGTGGGTTAGGAAAGATTTTTTGTTGGGTTACAATTAGGTTGGGACGGAATTTTGTCAGGCCACAGTAGCATTCAGACACAAATTTGTTAGGCCACATTCAGGTTCCGATAGAATTTTGTTGGGTTACAGTCAAGTTGGGGCAGAATACTGTCAGGTTTAAACAGAATTTTGTTAGGTCACATTTAAGTTCAGATAGAACTTTTAGGCTACAGTCAGATTTAGACAAAATTTTGTTGGACTACAATCAGGTTGTGATGGAATTTTTGGGCAAAATTCAGTTTTGCTACAGTTGGGCCCACTTGAATTTTGTCACGTTAAAATGGGATTCACATGGAATTGTGCCTGACTATAGTTAGCTTGACATAGAATTTGGTTGGTCTATTATCAAGTTGGGGCAAAATTTTGTTGGACTCTTTTGAAGTTCAGATCAAAATTCAGCCCTTTTATTCAAGCAAACTCATGGGAAGCTGCTCCTTTTTGTCATAATGCTGATACAATATTATTGAACTGAACTGAAATAATCTAGATATGGGCTCTTTCAGACCACATAAGTACTCTCCATTTCTGTCTGTCTAATGCTTACTTCAGTCTGGCTTTGTTCACAGAGCTGCCTGTTGTACAAAAGAAGTTGCTGCAATACAGTAGAATGAATGTCTTTCATTTCCTGCCACAACATGCCTTTATTACTGTGTTGCAAAGACACACTCACTGATACATAAAGAAATGGAGCAATCTGCACACATTTCTCCATCCATGCGGAGCTGGATGGAGAAATGCTTGCTTGCAGAGAAATGTAATGGAGCGCATTAATGGCAGCAGTGGCAGAGCATTCAGCTGTATCTTATATGGAACTGTCCAGGACTGGGTTATTTTGACCCTGTCTGCACTGCTTTATTGTGGGCCCTTAGAACAAGGCAAGACTATTACACTACTATGCAAAGGTTTGAAATCACTTGGAATAAATAAATGTGTTTTTTTTGTATAAAGCAACTTATACAATTTAGATCTGAATACTGTAAATGAATCAACATTAGACCTTTATTTGTAAAGGTGTCAAAAAAGATTCTTAGGTTACAATAGAAAAAACACTTTTGGTTCACAAAATCATTTCAATGGACAGCTTTATTTGTAAAATAAGAACCTGCAAATGTGTCTGTAAAGTTGGTTACAGACGTTCATTTATATTTATAGATGCACCAGAGTGACTGGGGACATGATAAAGTTTATAACGATCAGACAACATCATAACATGATGCACTGTATTGCATTTGCACACCTTTTTCTAGCAGATTCAAGTGAAAGAAAACCAGAGATGTATGGAAAATGACAGAAAAACAAACACTTCTCTCAATGTGAGAAAAAAGGCCTAACTGATCACAGGAATGCAGCAGCGTGCCTGTAATTGCTGCGGAGGTTTTGTATTAGCAAAAGCATCAGTCCTTCTCTTGTCCTGCTTCGAGTGCGACATGATGCATGGCTTGTTAAGAGGTAAACACACATTCACAGATTGATTTATACAAATTCTCCCCGGCGGATCCGCGCATGTGCTGTCCCTATTATTAAATCAAGACTCGGAAAGGAAAGAAAAATGTACATGGAATCCACTGGCATATATTGGGCACTTCATCTTTGAAGCCTAGGAGGCTTTGCCTGTGAGGAGCTGTATTTATTTATTTATTTGTTTGTTTTGTAATCTCTTTCTCCGTCTGTGTGTGTGTGTGTGTGTGTGTGTGTGTGTGTGTGTGTGTGTGTGTGTGTGTGTTTGTTTGCCTCAGTATAGTGCCAGACCCCATAATGAAAAAAATGCTTTTTTACACAATTAATTAATTAATTCATTCATTCATTCATTCATTCATTTTTGTTTGTATTTTATTGGTAAAAGTAAAACATCAGCATTTGATTCCTGATCGGGTTCAATTATGTGCTCCACAACAGCGTGTAGTTACAGTCATAATGAAGAACACTGAAATATCATTCAAGGGAAGCAATAAAAACATGTGTGCTAGTGGGTATAGAGCTCCTTGTGGGGACCTCAGAAAATGTCCCCAGAATGATGTGTGAGGTTGTGTGATTGAACAAGTGTGATTGTCTGAGATAGTCTTTCACTTTGGGCTATAATTGTCAAAACCATGTCATAAATGAGGTAAAAACACCTACAATTATGCTAATTTCTACTAATTCCTGTAAAAAAACATATAATAGCACTGAGCTAGTGTTGATTCATAAAAACATTTTTGAGCTGTTCTAGATTAACCCCTTAAACAGCCAGAACCCACAAGTGGGTCCAAAGTTTTACTACACACTTTTATAATCTTAGAATAACTACTCTGTTTGTATTGTAGTCCATGCAGATACTGAGTATTAAGCCTTAGTATGTAATACGCCTGGGATTTTATGGGGTTGAACATGGACATTTGAAGATTTTGAAGGCATCAATGTATATTTTAATCTGTTCTACATTTACTTCAGTAAAAAGCCCTGGATGTCACCGTTTTCTCTTTCTAACAACTGAATGAAATGCTTTGTTTGGGATACCACTCATGCTGGCAGTCAGAGATGTATCTATGACTTCCAGAAGGCCTAAAGACATTTTTCTCATGAAGTTGGCCCTGCCCATTATAAACCACAAAACATGATTGGTTGAATTCACTGTTAGTTCCTTATTATGGTGGTCAGATTAACAAGTTGATCTATGGTTTAGCTCCTGAAGTCCAAGCTAATGGGAGATCTAGCTTGGTTGTATTTACTAAGATGTTGTAGAAGAAATACATTTTGATTGAATTTTTCACTGGGCCTTGTAATCCTTTCTTGACCATTTTAGTTTCGTTTCAAACCAAAACTTAACAATCAAAAACAGATAATACGTGTGGACAAAAATATGCATATGTGTAAACACAACAAAGATGATGATTATATTAAATAAAAACTAATTATATTGTGGGTTCCTCCGTTTTCCTCCCAAAGTCCAAAGACATGCAATCAGACCAATGGGACATGCTACATTGCCCCTAGGTTTGAGTGTGTGTGTGAATGTGTATGTCTGTCTGTCTACCCTGCGATGGACTGGCGACCTGTCCAGGGTGTGTCCTGCCTTCCACCCAATGACAGCTGGGATAAGCTCCAGCAACTCCCCACTACCCTGAGGGAGAAGCAGCTTCGAAAAATGTGTGTGTGTGTGTGTATGTATATATTGTGGGTAACTTTCCCCAGCCCATTTTTCTTTGGTCATACAGAAGGCAATGGAAGACAAGACATATACACTACTGTGTGTTTGGATAACATACATTTAGTGCTTTGTAGGAGCCAAATAAATGTGCCAAGAATGATGGAAAACATGGAAAATATGTGATACATGGCAGTGCTTGGCTGCAGCTGAATGACTGAAAACTTATGGGGACATTTAGCTGGTCCCCACATGAACAAAGTGCTACAGGAGTTAGCTACTGTAATAAAGATGTCAATAAAATGACCCAGCAAAGACACGAATACAAACTGGTGTGTGTTTTAGTGTCTTGGAGTCGTGAAGAATGGCAAGAAAGCATTCCTTCTTTTCTTTGCCTTGTCTCTGCAATCACTGGCATTGTCACCCCTCCAGAGCTGTCTGTGTGTGTGTGTGTGTGTGTTTGGTGCAATCGGCTGTAATCCCCCCCTGTGTTTTCCCTGCTTTGTACCTGCTTCGTACCCCCTTCCCATCACCTAGTCATAGCTCTCCTGTCACCACTACAAATTAGCCAAATTTAGATGCTTTTCTGCGGGTTGCCACCACCTCACCTCCCCAAACATCAGGACACCCATTCATCGCTAATTATTACTGTACGCCATCCCATAATTATTCTGATTACTCCTAACAGCTAATTAGTATTTTTTTTAAAGAAAAAGTAAATAAAGAAATAACAGTAAGAAACAAGAGAGCCAGTACTGTTTATGAATATCAATAGGCTCCCCCTGAACTTGGAGAAAAAAAAACAAAAAAAAAAAACAATTTCTCACGAGACATAGAAGCTTTCTTTATTCAGCACAGGTAAGTCAGTGCGTTTCTTTCTATTTTAGGATTCACTATTGGACGAGACAGATGCAGAGCACATCCTCAGCAAAGCCCTTTTAGTGGAAGCAACAGTGAAGGCATCCAATGTGGAAATATATCTGCCGGTAGCAATCTCTGGGGCCCAAGCACTGCTCTGCACAGCAGGATCTTCTGCACAAAAATAGTACCTTTACACACACACAAACTAAATTAAAGGCCGTTAAAAAAAGTCCATTCATCGTGACTGTTGATAAAAGGTCTTCAGACAAGATGTTTCCCAAGCTTTGGTCAGATTGAACCGTCTGACCCTAGTACAGTAACCTTAATGCCCCCAATATAGTAGACTTTAATCAAAGGAGTGAAAATACTTGACAAGAAATTTCATTTTGGACATTGTGTTTGAAAACTTGTGTTTGAAAGCTGTTCAGCTAAAAGACTTGAACTTGCTCATCTGTAGAATAATGTGGTAATATGGCTTGAATGTGTTCAAATTACCATAGCACTCTCTAAAGGCCAATCAATGTCAAGTTTTGCATGGAGAACTACATATAGACCAGATCTTGTGGTTGTAAAACTTAGGTTAAATTCATCATGAAATTTACACACAATGTAAAGGGCAGCAGGTCCTTTGAAATTATGTCAAAAACTGAAAAATGACAGAAATGGAGATACGAGGTTTTCTTCCAACAGCAGCGATGTGTATATAGACTATACCCCTATATGTACTGATCAGTAGGATTTGTGTAGCTAGGCTGAAGAGCCTTCAGCACAAGGAGGTAGATGGCTTTGGTCAGGACTAAATGTCCATCCCAGAGTGGCTTACATTCTGCCCACGCCACCTGGTGTGTCCACTTGCCCGGCTAAACGCAAAGCCTAGCTCACTCACTGTAAACATTTCAAGCAGCAGAATGCATATGTAGGTCACAGTGGGGACTGAGACGAGGGGAGGAGGAAGGAGGAAGAGTGGAGGGGGATGAGCTCCACAGAAGGAACTCTCTCTCTCTCTCTCTCTCTCTCTCTCACACACACACATTCTTTCAAGCCATCGTCGCATCTGTCAGTGTTCCGCTCCACTGGCCTGGCCGGCCTTGTCTCAAGCCCTTCGTCCCTCCTTCCTCCTCCCTACTCTTCCTCCCTCCTCATCCTCATCCTCCTCTTCCTCCTTTTTCCTCCCTCATTTTGTGAGAGCACCAGCTGTGCAGTCAGTCGAGCGTGGTGCTCGACCAAGTGGAGAAGCGCGGATTCCTCTGCTCGGCCTCACCTCGACTCTGGGAGAGATTAACCCCTGGAAGGCTAAAGTTATTGTCCCTTTGCAAAACTATTACATATAAATACATAATTACATAATAAATAATAAGAAAAAGAAGAAGGGCTCCAGCACCAGTGGCTGGACAAACAACTATGAACTAAATTTCATAGTTGTTTGTCATTGAGAAAGAAGTGGAACTTAATCTCCTTCATATTAAAAAAAAAAAAAAAAAAAAAAAAGCCTGGCAAGACAAAATAAATTGCATGATATCATGTAGCATATATCAATTCCAGTTTATCCCCCAAAATATTGAATAATACATATAAAAGTCAAGTTAGTTTACCTCCATCTAATTAGGTTTTACTAAGCTTTCTTAAAAATGAGTTATATGTAAGAAAGAACTAATATAACACAAACAATGACAACAACTTCTAAAGCTTAAAACAATTCAGGTCGCCTCCCAAAGCTGAGAGATCAGTGCCAATGCCTGCATGAGGCTGGAATTAAGAAGCTGTGATTAGTGACTTGCTGAGCATACAGAGCAGCAGGCCTACTGTGTGTATATATATATATATATATATATATATATATATATATATATATATACACACACACACACACACGTTATGACTCTGACTGCGCATGAATGCTAATCCCTCTTATTGACGCCTTATTAACTGTGATAATCAAGGCAAGTGAGGAAAAAGGTGTCTGCAAAGAAACAACAGATGAAAAGGGACTGTCTAGGCATACTGTACTCATCTGGAAGGCCACAAGATACAATCAGCCTGACAGGCAGAGCAGGTGTGCGTGCATGTGGGTGTCTGCCTATCGGTATTCATGGTGTGTTTTCTCACTGCAGACCTGTCAATGGTGTCCGTTACTATAGAATGCCTGGAGCGCCTCTCACTCTCTGTACTGTAGATTTCCACCAAGACAGCTAATTAAGGAATTACCTATATGGTTGTACCCCATCTTCTACACCTTTTGCTCTCTGGAACAACGGGTGCCTCTGTTGAATAAACTCCAAAGTCCTGTCTGGCTAAATGAGCAAATGTACATGAAGAGGAAGAACAACTAACACCAGTTTATTTTCTAATATGTGAACTAGAATGTAAGCAAGATACATACCCAAACACAAATATGGGCATTTAAGAGATGTTCAATTAAAATGAGTCCATAATGAATGTATTTCCAAAACAAACCTTTGGAGATTTGGAGAAACCATTGGTGATTCCAGAATACACCCAAAGTATGACAAAACGGCTACATTAAAAGTCCAGGAAATTTGTCCACACTTATTAAAAAGTTCAGCTGTACACTCTCCAAAGTGTGAAGAACCATCAAATGTACTTACTTAAAGAACCCACTTTGTGAATGACATGAGAGGGTGTGAAAACCTTTCTAAAATTTAAGGAATCTTCAGCAGAACATATGTAGTTCACAGTGGGGACTGAGATAGGGGAAAGAGGATGAGGGAGGAAGAGTCCATGAATTTTTTCTGGATCTATGAGACGGTAAAACTCTACACACTTAAAATATAATTACCAAAGCAGTTCTCTGGAGTAAAGCTATTGGAAGAACCATTTTTGCTTTGTGAAGGAACTGTTCAGTGGATGGTTCCTTAAGTAATGTTGTTTGTAAATGAGATGTGCTAGTGTGCAGAACCTTTCTAATGTGCAAAGCATATCCATTAGAACATGTGTCGCTCACAGTAGGGGTAGAACAGGACAAGGTAGGAAGAGATGAAGCATGGAGAAACAGGAAATAAAATGTCCAGGAACTTTCTCTGGAGCTTTGAGGAAGTCCAGCTCAGGTTGATAAGCTTTTTGTTTACATTAACAGCAGTTGGAAGAGTGACTTACTGTCAAAGGTAATGTTAGGAGTCTAGTCCAAGGACTCTTATTAGTAAAGTATAGGATGCTTGTCCAGGAAGGGTATTGTATAGTAGGCAAAGGTATTACCAATGACACTATACCAATCACCATTACCTAGGCTTTCTTCAACAATGGGTTCCCTCCTAGAAGAACCCCTTCTCTGGATAAGCAAGCAAAGATCTGTGTCACTTGGACACTAATCTGTCCACTGTCAGCAGGGCCAGGCTGTGTCCAAGTGCATGGCTGCATGTATTAGAGTCAGTCAGTTATAGAGATGCGTGGTTTGGCTTGAGAAAGATGCAGACTGACAGTTCGCCAGTCCCTCGGGCTTCTCTTCAGCTCAAACCAAAGAGAAGAGTTCTACTGGGAATGCCATGCTCTGAGAGCAACTATAAAAACCAACATTATTTAATCAGTAAGGAGCATTAATATGGATCAGAAACTGTGTAGGAAAATCAAAAAGAATTGTCCTCAAAAACTCAGCGGCTTATTTCGTAGTTTCATAAACTTTTGAAGGTAAAGTCCCATGCTTGAATGACATCAACAATTACTGAAAAATCATAGGCTTATCAAAGCCATGCTTGTGACACATAGTATGTAATTTTTTCCCTGCCGTGTTCATTATCATCATCGTGGTGATACCTTGTCAAGTCTGGAGACACACAAAGTGTGAAAAACTGCTGTTCTTTTTTTGCTCTTGCAGTTAAGTTGATAAAATCACACTTTAACAGCGGATCTGTGCATGAACAGCTAATAGCGAAATCATTGTCAAATGAGCTTTGGGAAAAAATGATGAAACAACATTTTTGTGTTTTGTGCCACTAAGGTGTTTCTATGTCTCTAAATACATGGTTTTTGGGAATGGTGACCAGACCATTCCTCTGGTCACTCTCTTCCACTCTACTTTGCTATACTGCAAATTTAATAATGCTATATGTTTTCTTGGGTGACACCTACTGGTGGCTCATGGCTGCATGAAATATATACAATGGGAAACCCCAAACATTTTGAAATTCTATTTGGGCCATTAAAGTTACCCTATTAAATTTATATTTCATATTATATTATCACATAATATATCGCTATTGTCAGAGGTAATCTCTATTTTTGACATTTTTCAGCTTTTGACATAATTTGAAAATACCTGTTACCCACTATATTGTGTGTAAATTTCATGATGAATGGACGAAAATAGATAACCTAAAATGATGTGGAGAAAAAGTCTGGTTCCACTGACTTACATTCAAAGTAAAGTATGTTTTTTTTCCTTCTCCTAAAGTTTGGGGGACAACAACAGCAATATGTTTTTAACAATGTTCAAACATTTTCCCAGTTTGATCTGCCAAACCGTAATAGTGCAGGCTCAGCTACTCACACACTGCATTTTTCTATGATTGATTCCAAGGTTGTAGCTCTTTTGTTCAAGTTTCTCCAGAGAGACCTTTGGATAAATCAATGAGCAGCAAACTAACAAAAACAAGAGCAATGCGGAAAGATCCAGTTACCCTTAAGAGCCTCCACTGTAACAAGCATCCATACGGATGTGTTTATATTGCATGCAGATATATGAGAGATATATAGGTGCTGTATACACTTATTGGTTGAAACATGGAGCTGTTGTTGCTCTCACTAGACATCAGTCCAAAAATGCATTGCTTTTTAGATGGAAAATTTCTTTCTTAGGGTCTTTGAGCAAAAGTTTGAGCAAAAGAGGCAAAAATAATGCAACCAATTGCAACTGTATATTATACTTGTTTGATTCTACACATGAAACCGCATCAATATTTGAAATTGAAACTCCCCACCTGCAACCATGTCATCTATGGCTATTCTAAAGTGAGAAAATGCTGCCATTGCGGCCCGATGCAGTCTGCTCCAACTGCTTAACGAGCTATGAACATGAAACGGCATCATGATTTCAAACTGTTATGTTTGAAATAATATGTGCTCCATCAAAGTAATGGCAACACAAAGGCTACGCCTGTAACTTATCTCTTGTTTGCTTGAGTAAGAAGCCCCCAAAGTCAGAACTGTCAGATCACATTCTTTTCATATCAAAATCAATGTGACAGCAGCATTTGGAGATGACTTCTGTATGACTTCAAGTGAAGAACACTTTAAAAGGCTGAAATGGCTCCATTCATCGTCTGCATTAGGAAGTCAATAACCAGTGGTGCGCTAAGTCCACCGTTGCGTGCAACCCACATGAACACAACATGCATGGCACATACAGAAACAGAATAAAATAACTTTGAATGCTATCCATACTCACTGGACTGTTCTCCGTCCATGACTAGATATCGTCCAGACCAGGCTGTTGCAGGTCAGGAGGTCGCTAGTCCAAGGCTGGCTGAAGGCAGCTACTTTTGAGGCGCTTTTGTTACGCTCCAAGGTAATTTGTTTACCATTTGATGGCGCCATTTTCATCTACTGCTCATGGGCCGCTTTCCCTGCTCACGCCGCGTGAATCAGAACGGAAATTAATATCAGAAGCCGCGGTGGCACAGCCACTCAAGCTTGGTAATCAGCGCTTCTACAGGACCACCACTGGAACAGTCGCTCTGCATCACATGCACACACGCTAAGCTAATCAGGCCATAATATTAGCTCCCTGAGTCCATTTCCTCCCTTCAGGGCTTGTTTTGGGTCTCTTAAGTGTGGAGTGGAGCACTGGGGAGAGTGTGAGTTAATCTGACTCTTGTGGCCTAGTGTTGAGTACGCACCCCTGAGTTTTGTGGAGGCTAGAGTCTCGCCCCTCTCCCTTAGGGAGAAACTGCTCATTTAGCTAGCCGCTGGAGAGAGCAGCCTGCTAATCCCTCTCCTGCTTTCAGGCGGAATGGTCCACTATGCTAACAAAAGAAGGAGAAGAAAGAACAAATCTCCCCTTTATTGTGTTTGCTGTCTCTGTAAAGGCCCAGGCAGAGGGGGGAATGACATCCCAAATTGCTGTCCAATCCATTAGTTTGCTCCATTTCTTTCCTTCATTGCCACCCATGTATCACAGATGTCTCAATCAAGGCTTTTTTTTTTTGCTATGACCCCAGTCTGATATATTTTTGCTTTTGCAGATGACAAAATTGCAGTGCACATTTCAAGTTTATTAAAGGTACTACAACCAACTCACTTTAGGAAAGATATGCCAGGCTGCCAATTACTTGCTAAAGCTTCACTCTTTTAGACCATTTTGACATTAGCAGTCTTGAATATGCTTCTTTCATAGTTCAACTTTGAATGTGCTGCTACCACCACATGTGTAATAGGCACAACGTCATGTTTTACATTAAGCTAATTTAACCATGTTTGGATTAAAGGCAGCTAGTGTATCTGGGAGTCATTCCTATGTTCCAAGGGCTATAAGTTTCAAGGGTTCTATGCTCCAGGAGTTTAATTCGTACCCTGGGATGTCGAGGAAACAGCCTCATGTTTCCAGAGCCCTTTTTTCCTCAGGCCTAGTGTTTCTTCTTTGTAACTTTAGCAACAGACATGTTTTCCCAGGTACCTGCATCCCTTGGCCCTCAGTTACCCTCATTGTAGTTTTCTAGGAAACAGCTATGTTCCCACTGCCCCATATTTCACCTCCTTGTTTTCTTTAAATTGTTTCTATGAAAGATATTACTACTATGCAGACCTCAGCTATGCTTACAAACCAACATATTGATTATAGACAAATGTATTATGCTACACTCTCAAAATGGTTTGCTAAGCCAGCTAATTAGCTCACCAAGGCTAGCCTTGAAGCAAGTGCAATGCTATTATCAGTCTGCTCCTTGCCATTACCATTGCTATATGACCTTTGGTGAGCCTATGACTCTAATCATGACCTTAGCAGTTTTTCAGGGATATCTTGAACCCCTGGTTTCATTCCAGCCCCTACTACCTTGGCCTATCCACTCCTCCTCCATTTGAGCATTCGTGTGGTGGGCTTGCCGTATTCAAGGATATCTCAAAGTAATTATTGGAGGTAGGAGTGGGCTATTAAACCCTCCAACACTGGGTGAGCATCAATGCAGACTCTTTAGAAGGAAGATGGAGGAATCAGCATGAAAATGTTAGTTCCATGAACGTATTTAGTCTTATATTTGTGGTTAGGCATATAAGACTTTGGAGCAGATTGTCCAAAATCTCTGAATAAAAATCATGGAATTTGTGGTTAATATAAAGCTAAATTAACAATGTTAAATATGATACTTTCTTTCCCTGGAAACATATGAGTGTATGTTCTTCATACCTACAGTGGCATTGCAGACAGTGCAAGAGACTATTTTTATCTTGAAGGGATTTTCCTTAATACAGTTGATACAGGTTCTTTAGCACATACCATTATTTGGCACCAAAACCTCTTTCTGATTAAATCTACCACAGATTTACCACAAACATAAAATGAACTCAGCACAAGCTAACCTAAGCGGGCGAAGCCATACTAATGTATTCGAGGACATCATAAACGACAGAGTCCTTGTGGGCATCAGCTAATCCACACCCTGGGAGCTAGAGTAAACACAAACGAGAGTAATATGGATTACTCTATCAGAGGCCAGCACAGCCTAATTGAATTCTACCCATTGGGCCTGGTCTGATGGCTGGATCAATCAGCGCTCTTGCTGCGGACTCCAAATGCCGTGCTTATCGAGGCCTCATCTTTCCCTGCATCACTAATTCCTTACTCTTTCAGCTGAAACGCACAGGCATGAGTCGATTTTTCAGGCAGCACCCAGTGACCAGGAGCATAGTCCAGCACCAAAACTCAAAGCAGTCATTGTAGAAGAAATCAGTTTTTTTATTCAGAGATACAGAAAAGGTCATAATATGGAATACATGGAATAACATGTCATTAGCTAAAATTGGCTAGCATATAAGAAAATGATTTTATTCCGAGCTCTTATTTGCACTTCTAATTATAGAGACAGTTTTATAATGTGTTTTATAATATGTTTATAACTAATTTAAAGGTATCAACTTTTTGCTGCTCCATCCAAAACAGTGAAAAAATGATAAAGCTGATGATAGAAGAACTACATGTGACTTTTATAAGCCTTAATGAAAAAAGTGCTAGCTAGCTAACATTAATATGGCAACTGTTTGAACAATAAAATAGTAACAACTATAAAAAAAAGATACAACAGATACATGTAACCTTTTTGTGACAATTACTGAAAAATGTTGCTAATTTCTGGTAAATCATAAATTTACCTAGGTACCCGAACTAACATTGTCATGACAGCTATTTTAACAACATGATAGAAAAAAAAAACAGCTAGAAAAATAAAACATCATATTTGGAACAACAAATAAATGTGATTTTTGCAAAGCTTAATTAAAAAAAAAAAACAATGTTTATTTTCTGGTAACCAGTTAGCATAGCTAAGCTAGCTATCTAGCCAGCTAACATTAATATAACAGTGGTTTAAAAAATGTAATAGTGATGGCTAGAAATGTTATACAGGCATGCTGACAATTCTCCATCAAACTTAATTGAAGCTTTGCAAATTTTAACTAAAATGTTTTCTGGTAACCAACTGGCTTAGCTAGCTAGCCAGCCAGCTAGCCAGATAGCATGAAAGATAGCAACCAAAGTGGTCGGTTAGTGTAGTGGGTAACACTTCTGCCTTCTACGCTGTAGATGATGGTTCAATCCCCACCTGGGCAAACACCCTACACTATACCAATAAGGGTCCTTGGGCAAGACTCCTAACACTGCCTTCACCTGCCTGTGTAACAATAATCAAATCGCTCTGGATAAGAGTGTCTGCCAAATACCGTAAATGAAATGACAATTATTTGAACCATGTAACTGACAGCTTTTTTTTTTTTTTACAGTTTTGCAAAGCTTAATGAAAAATGCTGAACATTTTCTGATAAACAGTTAGGTTAGCTAGCTAGCTTGCCATCATCATGAAAATGATAGCTGTTCAAACAATATGTGATGGCTAGAAAAACGATCAAACTGATCAAACCAAGATCAACTGTGCAAAACAAAGGAATTTGTTACTTTATTTCTGGTAAACAGGTGGCTTAACTAGCTCACAGGTCAGCTAGCATTTAAATGACAGCTTATTGAGTAATAAAAGACGAATAGCTAGACAAATGATGCAAATATAATACAAATTCTATAACAAAAATTAGCTTCACAAAAGATAATAAAATGTTTTTTGTTTTCTGGTTTCTAAATTGTTACTTTAGCTAGCTAGCCAGCTAATATGGGTATCATATGGCAATATAAGACAACATAATACAACAGAAAACTGAACAATATAAAAGCGACAGCTGGAAAATGATAAAAGAGATGATCAAAATGATGCATAAAGGCAAATATCAGACTAAATAATACATTGAATAACAGCCAAATCTGAAAAATACCAGCGACTAGTTTTAAGCATGGAAATTATATTTCATAAAAGTAGCAAATACATATATGAAAGTCTCACTACGTCAGCCTTAAAAGCACAAGCGATCTCAGTGCTTCTAATTATTCTTAACATAACATTACTGGGTCTCTTCATCTAGTTATCCTTTCCCATCCGGCACTCTGTCATTCGTCCTGTACTGGCTGCCTCAACCTTGGCCCACACAGCTGGGTGAGGAAGGGCCAAGCTGATTGACAGGGCAAATTTACACAGGCGCCCTTCCCTGCGGGAGTCAGAGTCATGCCCCCGGCCTTCATCTCCACAAGCCGATCCTTCAACGTTTGCCCTAATCCACTGCCATGGTCTTGATTGACGCGCTTAATTATCTGCAGTGCAATCACTAATTTGACAATCCTGCAGAAAGGCGGCGAGAAGCGCATCAATTAATCAGCACAGCTTCCAAACTGAGGAGGTGTGCTCTTATCATACTATGTCAGATTAGATTTAATTTTGTTTGTTTCTTTGTTCTTTTTCTAAATTCTGGCAGGGCTGGGCTGTAAAAAGCTTCAAATGAGTCACATTATCAGTTCATTGCCTGTGATGGTTATGCTTGTCTGTAAACGTTCATCAACCAGAACGAAGGAGATCTAAATGAAGTAAACAGCCACTTGGGTTTACTGTTTGTTGGAGTTTCATGTACTACCACCGCCCCCCCCGCCCCCCACACACACACCAAAGTTTATTTTTATATACTGTCAAGTCATACATATGCCCCATATGTGTTATGTGTTTATGTTTATATGTTTTTCTATATGTGTTAAATGAAATATTCACACCAATCGGCCATAATATTATGACCATTATGAACAATATGTCCTTGTTTCTACGCTCATTGTCCATTTTATCAGCTCCACTTACTATATAGGTGCACTTTGGAGTTCTGTAGTCCATCTGTTTCTCTGCATACTTTGTTAGCACTCTTTAACCCTGTTCTTCAATGGACAGGACCCTCATGGACCCTCATAGAGCAGGTACTATTGGGGTGGTGGATCATTCTCAGCACTGCAGTAGAGATGCTGCAATCCAATTTGCCCTTGCCAAAGTTGTTTAGGTATTTGATGAACCGAGGTATGGACTCTACCAGACCTCTGAAGGTGCCCTGTGGTTTTTGGCACCAAGACTTCAATAGCAGATCCTTCAAATCCTGTAAGCTGTGAAGTGGAACCACCATGAATCTGACTTGTTCTAGAACATCCCACAGATGCTTGATTGGATCTGAGGAATTTGGAAGCCAGGGCCACACCCTGAACTCTTTCTCATGTTCCTCAGACATTTCCCGAACAATGTGTGGAGGGTGGCAAGGTGTACTATCCTGCTAAGAGGGGTGCCTTTGGGGAATACTGTTACCATGAAGGGGTGTACCTGGTCTGCAGTGCTTTTTAAGGTAGGTAGAATGTGCCAGCTTGGCATCCAAGTGAATGTGAGCACCCAGGGTTTTCCATCATAGCATTGCTCTGAGCATCCCACTCCCTCCACTAGCGTGCCTTCTTCCCAAAGTGCATCCTGGCACCATCACTTCCACAGTTAAGTGGTACACATATATCTGGCTGTCCATGCAATGTAAAAGAAAACAAGATTCATTGGATCACTGCAGCAAGATACAGTTCCAGTGCTTGCATGCAACAGTGGACAGGGCTTAACCTGGGTAGTTTGACTGATCTGTAACCTGATTTGCAGCAGCATGCAATACACCATGTGCTGACACACATTCATCCCATAACCATCATTAAAAGGTTCTGTTATTTGTACCACAGTAGCCCTTCTCGCAGTTTTGACCAGATGGCCTTTGTTACCTGCATTGATGAACCATAGGCGCCTAACACCATGTTGCTGGTTCATGATTTGTCCCTCCTAGGACCCCTTTGGCAGGTACCCACCACAGCTAACCTGGAATAACCCAAATGCCTTGCCATTTTGAAGATGCTCTGACCTATCTGTGTGGCCATAATGACCAAGTCCCTTAGGTCTTCATGCCTGCCCATTTCTCCCATATCCAAAGCATCAATTACAAGAAGCAATGTTTCGCTTATCATCTAATACATCCCAGCCCTGGACATGTGCCTTTGTTACAAGACAATGAACATTAACCATCAGCTTTGAGTACTATCAATGTCTTGGCTCAGTGGAGTATGTATATATGGAGACTTTTCTAAGCCTAACCATAAACGTAATCCTAATCTTAATCACACTAACCAAAAAGAAATTATTTTCTTTACAGAGTCAGTCATTTTGCCTTAAAAATCTATGAAAACACACATGCTCAATGGGCGCAAAAAAACCTTGACCTTCACACCCATTCCCTGAGAATCAGCCCGATTAATGAATGCATAATTCATAGTGAATTTGGGCTCAATACTTGATCTGAAATCTAATTCATAACAGAAAGTGTGGGGACTCAGGGCTAGGTCATTGCCTGCATTTCAGATTCCATTTATCGGTCAGCAATGGATTAGATGAAAGGCATTAATACATGAGTAGATGGAGTGGTGACATTTCAGCGCATAACTAAAGGTAAACGATTGCACATTCAAATGTACCCTTTCATCCTACAGGTAGCTGAGTAAATGACAGCCTGTACTCAAACACAACAGCTTTCGCACTAATTACTCAAATATGTATTGAATTTGTTATAATACTGACCAGCGGTAAATGAGATAGAGTACAGCTAAAACATGCCACATGACAACAGTCTGTAATTCTACACCTGTACAGTGGGCAGGTGAAGCTCGTAAAATGGTCAGGGAGTGGAAGTACAAGGTATATGTTTCTAATAAAGTGCCAGTCAGTTTATTTATTATTTTTCTTCAGTTTAAATAAAGAGAAGTCTATAAGGCTGGCCCTTCTCCATCTAGAGCAGTCTGATAGTACCAGGGAAGTGGGCCATCATGATGGACAAGCACTCAGTTTCCAGCTGCTGTGATGTACTCTACTTTCTAGATGAACTCCGCTTGCACCTGGGTGCAGCGCACCTGAGTGGCAAATGCATTTCTCTGAAACCTAAATGGTGCTGATGGCAAGAAACCGGTAATAGCTTTCATCTCCATCCATTCACTGTTGTCTTTTTTTGGAAGGGACATTTTGGTAGTTTATGTGTGTTTGGAAAGCTAAAAATATAAAAAAAAAAAATAATTAAAACAAGTACAGATTATATACTTTTAATTAATAGTACATTAGCTTTTGTAAGGTAAGCACAAGATAAAGAATATTATATTATTCTTTGAATTTGATGAAAAGATGAGTGGTTGATTGTGCATATTGTTTTGTAAAAAAAATGTTTCTCAATTGTTAACATTCAGTGAAATGAAATGAAAAGTGCAGGCTTGATCATGTTGATAAAGAATATAAGCCGAATGTAAACGTCATTTCATGTGTAACTAACTGTGTAATTAAGATAAGTTATAGTTTTTTAATCCCACAAATGGGGAAATTCCACCTCTGTATTTAACCCATCCGTGAAGTGAAACACCACATACACACTAGTGAAAACACACACACACTAGGGGGCAGTGAGCACACTTGCCTGGAGCGGTGGGCAGCCCTATCCACAGCACCTAGGGAGCAACTGGGGATTAGGTGTCTTGCTCAAGGACACCTCAGTCACAGACTGTCAGCACCGGGGATTGAACCGGCAACCTTCCGGTCACAAGGCCAGTTCCCTAACCTCCAGCCCATGACTGTCCAATTGCAACGTAACTACCATATAATCATATGATTGCATTTAGGTATTACAAGGCGGCATTATTTTAAACTCTTTCAGGCACACTTCTCTTCACTGATGTCTATGGAACAGATTGCACTGTTCTAGCCTGTGTAATATGCTTTGTCCTTTCAAGTTGGAAAAAAACATGTAATTTTTATTCTGAATATCTGTGAAAAAGCACCACATATTATCGACAGGACCAATCCATATCAAGGGTACCTTCTCTCTTGCCCCTTATCCAACATGGAGCTTAAAAAATGTATTCGAACAACTGGAGCTGTAAAACACTTGACCCAAAGATTATAATTTGAATCTGAAAACAGATGAAGCCTTATTTGTTTTTTTCAAGAGCTGCTAGTGGGATTTGTAAGATCTGGTAGACCATCAAAACTGCTGCCATCAGATAAACAGCACTTAAGTCTGTCTTCTTCTTCCTCAAGAGGAGACAATCAAGCTCACTCTTACTTCAGATCAGGTGTTTCTTGCACAGTGAGAAGATAATAGAATCAATAATATGATTCTAAAAGGATGATTCTGAGAAAATCAAAGACAAAACAAAAGCCAAATCTAACTAAGATGCTGCTGGTGTTCTCAGAACATTGGACTGGCCACCCCAGAGTCCAGACCTCAAAGTCATTCAATGGATTTCTAAGACTAAACTTAGGAAATGTAGGAAAATTGTAGATTTCTTTGAGAAACTGAAACTAGAAACTAAAAACTAGAAAACATACTATGGAAGCTCTGGACACACTAAATACTAAAACATTCATTATTATTTAGTTTTTGAAGCTTCTTTGTCAATTTTCAAATTTACTGCATGCTTTTTGCTTTTAATCCTGATGATAAAAATGATGTGTACTTAATGGCCATTTTGACTAGAAGTTGCATCAATAAGAGGTGGCATCTGATGTTTTGTCAGTTCTGTATAAGTTATAAAGTGTTTATCAATCATCTCATTCTTTTAAATTCTCTCCGATCACTATCTTGAGTTTACATACTTATCAATCAAGTGTGCTAATCCACCACTCAGAAAAAAAAAAAAAAATCCTACTTCTTTTAAAGCAGCAGACACAGCATGCCTGGCATTTAAAAAGGTGTCATCCCTTAAAACAGCAGTGAAAAAAGATTAAAAATATAATGAATTCTTAGAATAAGCTGTACAATAAGCCCCAACCAGGCTGCAAGTATGCAGACTGGAAGAGTCCAACACAAAATGCCTCACAGAAGTGCTTGCTTTGAAATATGGAGGATCTCAAAAGCATATGAGGTGTGGGTGGCTGTAGTTTATCAGGAGACTGAAAAGGCTCAACATGCAGGTTTGCCTTAGAATCATTAGATGAAACATTAAAGAGAAATCTTAAACTTCTGGAAACATAAGTCTCTCGTATATTAACCTGGCATTGCTTTTCCTTTTTTTTTTCTTTGCCAGAGAGACGTATTGGCTCCCTAAGGCACAGCTGGCAAAGACGGTCTAATAGTCAAATAATCACTGTATGCTGACAGCATGAGTAATATAAGATGAGGCTTGCGTGTGGGGGTTTATTTGTGTGTGTACTTGGGGGGAGGGAGGGGGAGGGGAGGTTGGGTCCTTCATTTTTCCTCTGATCTAAATGTACAAACTCATTCCCCATCCCACATGCTCCAGTAAAAAACAAACAAACAAATAAGCCGTCACGAGCCGGCTGGCCGGATTGCGGTGCGCTGACTCCTGCGTTAATGAAGATTTGTCTCCGCCACCGCAAACATGTGGATAAACATCAGCGGCGTGCAATAGCTGCCATATTTATGCCTGCAGTCGCACAAGGCATTACGCACAACAGGGCGGTTTCTCGGGCAAAATAAAGACGGATTGCCCACGATGATGAGTGCTAAAAATGACAAACGGCAGATAAAGGAGGCCTCAGGGTGAGTTGAAGGAGGATGGGTGGGACGAGGGGGTGGGGCAGGGTCGTCCGACCCATAAACCATCGGCAGAACGATAGAGAGAGAGGTATTCATGGAGACATCAAATATCATAAGCCTTTATTGAATCTTTTTTTTTTTCTTTTGGGCCCGTATCTTTCCTCCGGATCTCATCAAGTCGTACAAAGACAGCGCTCGGAGGCTTCATAAGCTGCGGAATGGCTTTGTGTCACAGTGTATCCTTGCTTTTATTAATCCTAATTCTTTTTTTTTTTTCCCTCTCAATGTGGCTTGGGTATCTGATGAGCTGCTGGTTTAAGACGCAATTGTGCAATAAAACACAAAACTACAAGTTGACCTCATTATGATTTCTTTCACAAATCAGACTAAGTATAAGCCACAAAGTCCAGTTTCCAAGGTAACTCTTTTTCAAAGAGAATTAAATATTATTCTAGTCAGGCTAGAAAGCAATACATCTCATCTCCACTTCTCGAAGCAAGTATTGATCTGAAGAAAACAAGGGGAAAAAAACAATAACAACAAACAATCAAAAAAAAGGAGGTTAGATGTAAAAGCACATAGCCGCGTACTCTGTTCTCTTTGTTGTTCAGGTAGAAAGTTGACCAGATGGAGGCTTGACTCAAACTTTATGAGCCTCTGTAGTTCTGCCAAAGCTTGACGATCAGTAAAAATCATGCAAAGCTGTTGAACCATCCAACCATCCAACAAGGCAAAGACCATTAGAAAAAAAAAAATCTAAACTCTTACTTCCATGAATTATCCCAGCGAACTCATAGATTCAACAGTGGTACTGTGATCCATATATTTCCGTTGCTTTGATGAAGATTAACTATAAAGGCAGATCAAAGTGGTAGGAGTTAAAAGACCCTGGGATTTCTTTCTTGTTTCATGTCAGAAGAGGTGAGCAGACGTGTAAAATATGCAGTTGCACTTCGAATATGTATCAAAATCTTAAGTTAACAAGATGTCATGTTCAAAAATCTCTACTAAGACTTCTTTTTAACCAGCAGCCTTGCCAGGTGGTAAGAAATGATCATCAAGAAAAATGGTTGTATTTCATGATCTGCAGAACGAGATGGTTTCAGGGGTACTCCTTTTAGAGTACAAGAACAAGGCTTGCTACCTTATGTTTCTAAATATATTGCTTCATTTTTTATGTGATGCTTTATGCAACAGATATTGTCCCAGAGATTTCCCGAAATCAAGCCCATTTCAGGGTCACTGAGAGAGACAGTGGCTGGAAAAATTCAAGAATCAGTAAGAGGAACCAAGACGCAAAAGGAAAAACACCCTAAGACTATGAGGAAAAAAAAAACTAGAGCCAGGAAAACCTGGATAACTCCCTAGGACAATGGGGAATAAAGCTTGATTAGAACCATGACTGAAAAGGGGAAAAAAAACTCCCCAAGAGCATGAGAAAGAACACTAACCGAGCAACAGTGACTGAGACTCAAGAATCTATCCTCCTCTGAACCTCACCGGATAATGTGGTCAAGCAAAGTTTTACAAGGAATATTAAACAGGAGCTCTTGGACCATACGGAGGAAAGATCTGGGAGATAAGCCTTGGTAAAAGCTTGGTCACAGGTCTGGTGGACATGTATAGGATGTTAGAAATGACACAGCAGTTTAATTAATTCAATAGATATATAATAGATGGGGAAGGTGGGCAGTAAATAGTAAAGAGTTAAGATACATTTAGACCTTAATTGACCTTTTAAAGCATATGCTTTCAAAGAGGAATTCCACCAATTTTTCAGAAAAAAAAGTCTAATTTTTTCATAATTTGACCAAGGTCTCTGCATAATTCAGTCATTCAGAGTGGTCTGATGTGTAATGGTGCCGTGTAGAAACTTACCAATTCTCATTTCTTTACAGTGGCCATGGTATGACCGACAGGTGGTGAGGTCTACAGCACAAATATAGCAACTTGAATTATTCAAAATGATCAGTGAACCTATTCATCTACACACGTTTTATATAGGCCTATTAAGGTATAATGGTTGTAATGGAACAGGACCAGCAAGACACTCATGGTAAAAGACAAGAAATGAGGCTTTACTTAAAAAAAGGCTTGGCAACCCTTGTAGTGGAGAAACGGATGGTGGTCAAATCCAAAAAGGCCAAAATACAGAAAAATACAAGCTTAACAAACAATATTAGGTAACCAGATCCAGAAGGGCAAAGCCAAAAAGTCAAAGTTAAAGGCAAAGTCCAAAACATGGTCAGGAAAAAATAGCCAATATACGGAGAGAAATGGCCAGTAGCTTTGGAGAGAAGCAATACCTCGCAATTATTCTATGCTAAAGCCAAGGCTTACACACTAAACCACAGCTAGTCATATGACATACATCACAGGTGACAAAGGTTAGTATTTGGGTGAACTGGAACGCTGGCTGGTGGACTGTGTAAGTTCCTGAGTCATGTGATGTCCCAGAATTCTGGGAAATGGAGTCTTTATGAATGTCATTGCTAAGTGGGTGTGTTATAATGGAAAAAAATAATTGCAAATCTGAAAAGGTTTTCTTGCTGACACCTACATGCATAGACCTCTCTACCTTGAATGGATTAGAAAAATATGTTTTAGGCTAAAACTTGATAGTAAAACAGTGTCTTAAAGGTAAGGCAACATATTTGTAACTACATGTAATAACTTTCTGTCGTGTAGCCTTAAGAGGCATTAAATGCTTCAGATATCGGATTCACCAGACATTTAGCCAGTTTAGCCATTGCATTCTGCAAAATTGAAAAATTAAAAAGAATAAAAAATGGAAAGAGTGAAATTAATGTGAGTTAAAGTGATGGTAGTTCACTCAATTGCACCGTTATTATTATTACTTTTTTATTTAATTGAGTTCATCTTAACTTTGAAGTGTTTGAGTCAACTGTTACAGCGAGGACATATCTAAGGTGACAAGCCAAGGCTTTCAAAACTCTGCAAACTGTCTGTAGCAATGCTTCAGCCTTTCTAAAAGTGTATGCCTTTTGATTGCTAACAGTTGTGCTGAAAAGTGCTGAAGAGAAATGTGCTCATTCTTCACCAGCTGCACTGAGGAATGGCAGTGTATGACAGTTCCTCACTATAGAAGACGAGAAGGGGGAAAAAAGTGTGAATCTCTGGCATTGAACAATGATGCTGTAGAAAAAGAAATACAAAGACACAAAACAAACTGCCTTGACAGCATAGTGAAGACTTATTGTGACGACAGGTCCTTCGCTACGATGTAATGATACATAATGACACTTTTTCTCCCGACACATGCGATTTAATGCCAGGTGCTAGGAAACACTCAGATAAGATGCTACTGCTCTGACTACATGTTAAACATCTTCCCATCACAGCAAGAGCTGTGAGAAATAAGAGGAAAAGAAAAAGAAAATCATCCCTGCAAAATCGGATGAACATTAAATAGCAGCTTTGGAGAAATACCTCTGGAGAAACTTGACCAGAGGACCTGAAAATCTACATCCAGATGGGATAGCTCACTGTTGGGTCAGGGAAATCTTGAATTTACACAATTTTCACCTTTTCCCAAAAGAAATTCATCAGAAATGAATCCAAAGTATGCTTCTCTAGTACATCAAGGCTAGTGGAGTCAACAAATTATGTTATATTACTGAGGCCGTTTCAAGAATTTTTTTTCAGCATCAGGAAAAAAATTAAAACTAAATAAATTAAACTAGTTTGACTTTTGAGTAAAACCAATATATGTATGTATATATATATATATATATATATATATATGGACACCAATTACATCTTAGCTTTAACTGCAATAAGGACTTTTTTTTTTGTAATCGAATTTGCCACCAAACCATTTGATTAAGTTGAAAGTAACAAGGGCAAAAAGTTCCTGAGTGATTCACTGGGGTTCCGCTATGTGTTGGCATAAGCTAAGCTAATGGCAGACTGCAGATAAAATACTATTTAAAAACTATGCTTACCAAGAATAAGTATGAATAACTAGTTCCGGTTAATGAAGAATAAATGTAAAGAGAGGACCTTGAATCACTACCTCTTTACTGAATACAAGCGATGACCTACATATCCAGTGAAGGCCAGAAGATCTATTGTAACAGCAACAATATCTACTTGTGCTGCTTAAACAAGCCATAATCTCCTGAACAGCACCGTGCTGTTATACATCATCTCCCCTATTTTTTAAAGAAAAGACACATTAACATCTCAGTGTCCTTGCAGTCAAAGCACTTAGCATGTTGGGTGAAATGTTCCTTAATGTACCTCTCTATTTGTCTCAATTCTGAGGGGAAAATAAATAAATAAATGAATAAAACAAACACGCAGACTTACACGATCATGTACTGTTAGAAATAAAGGTTCTGTGCAGGCACATTTTTATTCATCAAGGTAAAAAAACAATGTAAGTGTTGCCACAAAGGTACAGCATTGGTCCATCTTGTACCTTAAATAAGTTTTTCCTAATGGAAAAGTATATTTTAGTATCTTTTCGTAGTCGAATGCTTTAAAATAGAGCAATAAAATAAAAAACCTAAAGATTCAATACAACTAGGAAAATATTATTTAAATGAATTATGGTACAAATATTGTCCTTGACTAAAGGTAAAAGGACCCTTGAAGGGAACCATCTCAGTGACAGTTTTATACCTTTTTTTCTGAGAATGTAAGTTTGGGGACATATTCTTTAGCAAAATCAGATTTTAGCTGTTAACCTTTAGATAAACCTACCAAGGCTTTGCTAACAGCTACACACTACAACTAGGTTCTGGTTCATGTTCATCAAAAGACCTTTTTTCTACTGGGCATTGGCACAGTACACTGTCATCTAAAAACGGGTACTTTACTGGACAATTTGCGTTAATGAAGGTACAAACAATGTAAATCCAGTTGTTTAACTTGAATGAATTTTAAAAGCAGAATACATTGATTCTCCCAGAGGAAATGTATGTACTTGCAACTTGTTGTGAAGTAACTTCTAAGTCGGTACATGATGTAAGATGTAATTGCAATGGAATAAGGTATAATTATAATCCCTAACTAAAGATATTGAAAACCTTCCCCTTGAGAGCACCGCCCCAGTGACTCAAGGGGTACGTCCCCTGTATCTCCCCAATTTATTTATTTATTTTTACTAATAGTGCAGAGTTACTACTCTGAATCCAAAACTATTCATACCCAGCTTATCTGTAATTTTTACATTGTTCAACAAACCATGAAAGTAGGCAAGGTTCTCTGGTGGGGGTGTGATTGCTATGGCTAGCCATTTTTTTTAAGAAATAATGGTTATCTAACTTGAGTGAAGATGCACGATGACTCTATAATAATTGCATTTGACCAATCAATGGTCCGCACTCTTTCTACCTTCACTCATGCTTTACAGGTCAGCATGCTTGGCACCCTGGTAAGAAAGGTAATGCTTGTATGCTGATTGGTGCTGACATCATAACAAGTGGTTAAAGTGTGTAGAGTGCTTTTGAAAGTTTAAGATTCTTTTTCTGTCATTACATAGAGTACAACCAAATTGGGCAGCAATCCTTATGGTGAATAAGCCAAAGATGAATCTAGGAATAAAGCAAAAATATAGACAAATGTAAAATATAAAATGTAAGATATTGAATAAAGGCTATATCATTTAAAAAGATTAAAATGTAGAAAATGAAACTAGAAAATAATTTAAAATAAAGTTACATATAGTAAAATAAGCTTGTTTCTATCATTCTTGTAAAATGGTAAGCAGCCAATAAAACGCCTTAAAATCTAGGCGTATTATACAGAATTCCCTATGACTTATTCAGGACAGTGGCCCCAAAACATATTTGAATACTTTAAACTTTAATGAAGTTCTTTAGATTACTTCATAAAATGTTTACCAAACTAATATTTCTTGGAGAAACACTTCTCCAAACATCAAACTGAAGATAGTCTCTTTGTGTGGAGAAAGCCTGGAGAACCAGACGGCACTGAGGGATCCATAAAAAGATGGAAGCATCAATATCTAGGACTTTTTCCCTTACGCTGGTGTTGATGAGCTTGTGTTCATTGATTGTATCGTGGAGGGCATTTTGGATGCAAATCTGCAGATGCCTGCAATCTTGTCAAACTATAATGATCTGAAACAAACCAATTGCATTTTGGAAAAAAATTGCATTTTGGAAAAAAGCCAATTTGACAGTCTTGGAATTTTGTGTTAAAAATAATTGCCCAACTTAATGAATCTTAATATATATATATATATATATATATATATATATATATATATATATATATATATATATTAATATATAATTAATATATATATTATATATATATTAAATATTTATATATATATATTGTTAATATAGTTCAACTGTCAAAATGGGGCAACTGTCTGTAAGTTATAAAGTAACACGAGTGAGGAACTGAAGTGTGGGTCCTTCACCAAGCCCAACACTTGAACTGAAATGGCCAGGCTATACCCTAAGGATGGCTCAGCCAATTTGGATTTTGGAGCCAGTTTGGATTGAAGTCCCTGTAGTTCCTGAACAATATACCTTATTATGTAATAACCCTGGGATTTTAAGGGTTGAGCCCTTGGGGTCAATAAGGGCATTTTCTTTTATTTATTCATTTATTTATTTTTCACATTCTTTAATTTGCCTTTAAAGGTACTTGCATATGACACGATCCACACAAGTTATATATGAAAATGTTTAGAATAATCTCTCTGTAAGAGGCTGCTTTGACCGGCAGCACTGTGTAAAGCAATAATTTTACCCTAAAGCTGAAATATTTAAGTCCAGTTTTAGAAATTCTTAATGACTTTTTTGAATGACATAGCTTTACTCATGAGAATGTGTAGATGGGAATGTTTTTTGGTGCTTGAAATGGGTTTAGCAAAGTATTAGGTTCACAAAAGTAGTGGGAAATAAGAATAAATGTTCTCCTTATAGCTGCTTTCCAAAACCACTGCAGCTAATCCAGCTGCTATAATTCTGTGTCTGAGGTGACTGAACAAAAAATGAAAGATTTCTGACATGATGGGTAAGTCCTTAGTGATTTCCTGAATGCCCTTTGGTCAGTTTTACTCAAAATATAGATGGACACATGAATTTAAGATTAAGATTGATTAAGATTAAATGACACTTATTAGTCCCACAATGAGGAAATCTAACCTCCGCAATCTGACCCATCCATGTAGTGAAACATGACATACACACTAGTAAAGGCACACACTAGGGGGCTGTGAGCACACTTGCAGCGCTATCCACAGCACCTGGGGAGCAGTTGGGGGTTAGGTGCCTTGTTCAAGGGCACCTCAGTCATGTCCTGTCAGCTCATGGGATCAAACCAGCAGCTTCCAGCTGGTTCCTTAACCTCCAGTCCACGACTGCCCTCAAACAATTACAACAATTACAAAGAGAGGCAAAAACCCAACAATTACAAGTAAGAGGCAGATGACCGACACACTGATCCACCATTTACACACTGTGAAAGGCAGAAGACAATATGGAAGGTTTCTTTTATGATTAGTAAGTCCTTAAAGATTCCCTGAGTGTCCATCAAGTCTCCATTAGTTTCACACAAAATAAAAATGGACCCATGAACTCACCAATAACAGGTGAGAGGTAGTTGACACTACAGTAATCCACTAGTTACATACAATGAGAGGCAAATGGTGTGTTTCTTCATTGGCTTATAACTCCAGATGTGAATGATGTACAATCTCACAGTAAGTTGGAATCAAGAGGTCAGACTACAGATTCCCATTTCTACACTTTTTCAAAGACATTAATTGAAACACAGAGAAACGTCTAATTTGATGACCTGGCACATTTGTCGAACCCACAGGGAACATATGTAAAGATATGCTCACTTATTAGAAATCTTCTGGAAAGTTAGCTATGCCCAAACTTTGCTGAGTGGAGTCCATCCTGAGACAATCTCACTTTACCCATCCTGCTACTGTCCCACTGCTCATGCATTTCATCCCTGGCTGCCTTAGTCGCGTTTGTAAACGCCTGTCCGCAGCGAAGTCGAGAGGGACCGCTAATCAAAACATTTGTCTTTCTTTGCACGGTGGAGCGGCTCGGCGAATGAGACCTGACACTGGAGGGAGATAAGGATTTGTCCCAATCAGCTGCGGGCAGCATGTCACAAGCGCCAGCAAGCGCCATCCCACAGGGACACTGATGAATCCTCCACTTAGCCTTGATTTCCGAGTAACAGCTCACTGCAGCCAGCACTGGGGTTAAATCACAACATCGTCGGCATGGCTACTGTAGATTTTAGAGCTAGAATGTCATGTGCACACGCATATACACATGCACTTTGCTGTAATCATCTCTGTCTTGTTTATTTCCTCGCGTCCCTGCTGGTCTTTTCTGCTGCTTTGTGAAATTAACTGCTTCTTTCAGCCAGCTCTTTGGCTGACTGCTGTGTCGTGCAACTTGCCATGGTATTAAGCAAAGCAGCACCTTCAGCATTAGCAGCACATCGTGCCATGTCATCTTTAAAGGCGGCTCACTGTCACGGATTCCCTCCCTCGTCAGCATCAGCAAGGCTACAAATGCAAATGCCAACCAATCTCAACTCAAGGCACAACTAATGCTGTGTATTCCAGAAGCCTAATGAACAAGGCCTTTGTACATTGTAATAGAAGGACATGGCAGAGGTAAGAGGTCAGTGCCACCTCTTGTGTGCTTCTACAGTTCAAGCCAAGGCTACTTTTAGAAGAAAATGATGACACATCATCCACTATGTGTGCTGATGCAGGAGAAAGGGCTTGCATGTCTAGGCTTATTGCTACTGAAAGGATAAGCATGCTGTCATTTTATTTTTATAATGACTAATGCTTGCTCATAGCTCTTCGAAACTAGTAGAGAAATTCTGCTGAAAGAGCAGATTTTAAACTTTCAACTATGTCTCATTAGTCAAAAATAAGCTATTTTGTCATCATTTGAATTTGCTCAAGATTTATTGTTGTTTGTACAACAAAAATGAAAAAAAAATGGATAACATTGTAATTAGAGTGGTCTTTTGTAGATGATTAACAAACTCTTAAACGTTAAGTGTTAGAACATACCAGTGAGGTAATAGTAGTGAAGCATCTGGATACATGTAAATATCGTAAATATGTACTAGTAATACTTTACTTATATTATGTAATGACTTTGTTGATATGTAACGTGAAGTAGACTCCCATTACACAAAATCTAACCATACCCAACCTTACCCAAAACCTAACCCTGAACTTAATCCTAACCCTAAACTTAATTTAAAGCCAAAGTACAATCCTAAACCTCACCCTGGCCCTAAACTTAACCTTTACCTTAACCTCAACCCAAAACTCAATCACAGCCTTCACCCTGGCCACAATCCCAACCCTCATCTTAATCTCAAACCACATTCTAATCCTACCCCCCACCCTGGTCCTTATCCTAACCTTCATCTTTACCTCAAAGCACATCCTAATCCTAACCCTAATCCTAACCCTCACCCTGGCCCTATTCCTAGTCCTCACCCTCACTTTGACCCAAACCATAATCCTAACAGTCCCCCTGGCCCTATTCATAACCCTAATCTTAACCAAAACCTAATCCAGTGCAGATGCAGTTACAGAATGGTGTCAGCAGCAGATCTGAACAGCTTGTTGAGGATTCCTCATTGATTTGCTGTTGATACGTTACTGAGAGTCTGCTCAATTTTCATTTCATCTAAAAGGGACCATTTAAAACAGTGTCACCAAAATTTGCAGAAAAACAACAACAACAAAAAAACATCCTTCTCAATTTGCCATGTTTTTCAAAGTCAAAACAAAGGGAATAAATCAGAAAAGCCATCTCAAATCAAGCACTAAATAATTTAAATTACTCGTTATAACTATTTCATTACGTTTGATTTATCATGTAATGTAAATTTTATGTATATCAAATCCAGAGTCAGTGATTCCAAGGGATAAAAATGTCATCACTGTTGATACAAAATCTGAATTGAATGTAGTTCTAACTAAGAATTCACTCAAATACCTCATTTTATTACAAAGAAATCTCAACTGCATTTGAACAGCACAACACAAACGCTACTCTGGGCTTCTAAAGGTTAATATACCTGTAACTCAAAAATGCATCTACTACCTACCTCCCCAAGCCAAAAGACTATGAACCAAGCATGCATCCATCCACATTCCACGTCCTGAGATCACATTACCCCAGGGTGGCCTCTGTACACATTACAGTCCCCTGGAGAGCAGCACAGTAAGCTCACTCTCATAAGAACAGTAGTGTTGATGGGAAGCTGCCAGCAGGCTCTGTGTTATTATAGGCCGTGAGGAGAGAAGAGCCTCCATCAGAAAGGTATGAGTGATGGAGAACATGAAATAGCCGTCCTGGAGGCAGGAGGTACGTTATGGCATGCTTCCAAGATGAGGTGTCTATTGAGACAGATATGGAATAAATCCATCTTATGCCAGTGAGCAGGTTAATATGCTCCGAGTGTGCTCCCTTTTCTGTGAGTGCATATGAAAGGGGGAAAGGTGAGCTTATTCAATAGTGTTTGGACATGTCCATACAGGTATTGCCTATACACAGTGGGTGGTGAAGGCATGCGAGATAACTAATGTTTCCAGGAAAGGGACATGAAAGACAGAAATAAATAAATAAAGTTTCTGTGGAGCATTTTTCACGTATGCCCCCCAACATGTTAGGCAAGCCTAGCTTTTCAGAGCTCTTCTTTGTGGGGCATTCAGATTATTTTTCTGCTGAGAGAAAGTCTTTCCAAGAAGTATAATGTGTAATGCACTGTAGTGAAATGGACTGATTGTGATTTATTTACAAATATAAATACAATACAGCCATTATATGCTATCAGAAATCACCAGTGAACCTAAATATTGCTGTTGTCAGAACAAAACCTTGCATCTCCAAAGTAAGAACTTGGGAGAAGAAAAAACATTTACTTACAATTGAAGTCAATGTAACCAGACTTTTTTCCAAGTAATTTTGGGCTGATTTCCTTGGTTCATTCATCATGAAATTTGCACCCACTGTAAAGGGCAGCGGGTAAGATTTTGTTCCGGCAGCAGCAAAATTTCTTCTGAGTTTTATGTAGAAGGTTAACAGTGATGAAATAGTGGTTTGGCCACTATTGGGGTCTTACAATGCCATATATGTACCTTTCCACCATGAATGCATTAAAAAATGGTTTATATCAAAATCTTAACACAAAAAGAGTCATTAAACCTCTAAAAAATGTGAATCTGTTTTCTGTATTGGATTTCTGGAAATGTGTGAAAAGTAGTGCTTTTTCATTGTCAGTTCTCAATAACCCAACAAATTAAAGACATATTTTAACCTTATTTTAACCTTAAACAATATTTAATCAAATCATGTTTAGGCAAAACCTGCTCTTTATAACAAGAAAGACACTTTGATCAACAGGTACTGACAGTTAAACCATAAACAAACCAATAGCATTTGCTGTTATTTTTTCAAATAGCTGTGTAATGTTTATTTAATTCAATTCAAGTTAAAATGTAGGCAATGAGTTTCTAAACTTCTGAAGCGAAGTGTATTTATTCAAATAACTAGGAAAGGTAGAATAGTCCATTACAGTGCAGAAATTATGCTGGCAATCCTGATCCTGCTGCTGAAGTCATTAGCTCAGTACAAATAGCCAGAATTGACTTTTCCAAATTATTACCAACAGCCCATTTTACACTCGCACTAAAACTGCCATGATACAAAGTGCACGCAATTGCCGTGTTACACCCAACGTACCATTATGGCCATCTTGCAAATGCCACTCGATCAAATCCAAATTTGCATTTCAAAGTGCCATGTTTCTGGGGCTCCGCGGAGGCTGTAAAATCGCATCTGCTTTCAAATCAATAAATGGAGGTTCAAACGCGTGGCAAAGAAAAAAAGAGAGTGAGAAAAAGATATAAAAGAGAGAAGGAACTGGCTGGGAATGTTGGCGTTCATATTTTCTGTCCTTTACAGTGCATTAGCACCATAAAAGAGTGCAGCTGTGTGGGACTCCGTAGGCCCCAGCGTTTAGCAGCCTCAAGCGTTGACTACAAATGAGAGAGCCATGATGCGAAAGCCTTTGCCACACACTGGCATGGCACCGAATCCTGCAGGCCTTACTGGTGCTGATCGGAGGCTTGCTAACGCTCCTAGTATGGTGCCAAGATTGCCGGATCGCTTTGTCTGTTCTCGTTCGGGTTTTTCTGCCTAGTGGTCTCTGACTCGTCCTGCTTTGTTCAAATACCTTCAAAAAAATCTCTGTTTATCAAAAAGAAAAGAACTAAACCATTTTCTTAAAAAAAGATAAGAAAAAAACAGAAACACAGCAGGAAAAAGAAATAAACACATAAATTAAAGAGGATTATGCAATGACAGGAAGCAGGAAGCCTCAGAGAGCGATGCAGTGGATGAAGGCGCCTCTATTAACTCACCATGAAAAGCTTCGCTGGAGACATTAAATGGCCGAGCCCATGAATAAAAATAGCTCAGACACAGAAGGTCTGTTATACTTTTTTCATTTCTCCATGGCTGTTTAGAAGGGTGGCTTGTTAGTCTCTCTGTTTTTATTGTTGAAAATATGACCCTCTTACCACAAAGCGACCAATTAGAACCACATACGTTGCATACATTAACTATAATACCTAATCTTATATGTGCTTCCACCAGGTCCAATAAAGGCAGTGCTTTTCAAATCAGTACCCCCCCAGACAGGTAAAGTGATGCAAGTATCTGGAGACATGAGGATCGGTTTTAGAAACAAGTCATGTGCAATTTGTTAGCCATCCTTTACCTTTTTCAACAAGACCTGTAGTCAGAAACGGATTACCATGAACAAGGTAAAGATTGGCTGTTTGGCTGGTGGAGGTTCTCATCAGACATGGAAACGGACATGGTAGTGGCATGTTCCTGTGTGGAATGCTGATACAAACGTATCAGGCACACCAGTGTTACCGCTAGGATAAGTTTGGTCCAGTTCAAGTGGTTCTCCAACTTAAAATGAGTCATTAAAAGTTCTTTTACTTTTTACTGTCTAGTTATCTAAGACTGCCAAACAAGTGCTTTATAACCAGATCATGCACCGTCAACTTGCTTGCAGGTGTCTAGACCAGTGGGTGAGAGAAAAACAGTGCTGTTTGAGTGGAGGACTCAGGTGATCTCACTATCCCACATATATTCCCTCTCTGCACCAAATCGGGACCACCAAAGCTCCTCAGCACCCTGATTTCTGATGGGAAGAGCTTTAGGAAGCTCCTCTGTTTTGGACTTTTTCCCCCTCTCGTTTTCTTCCTGCCTCTTGAACTTTTTTGTAGCTGTGGGCAATGCCTTGGGCAATAATTCTGCTCCCAGTAGAAGCAGGGGCTTTGAATGCTGTCTTTACCTCTTAGCGTAGCAGAGTTCTAATGGGATGTCTACTTCGCTCCTGTCAATCCACATCTCTTAGGTGGATTAACCATCGCTTTGCTTAATAGCCACAGTCCACTCAGGCATACAAACATGAGCAAAGGCATTTAGGAATTCTCCATTTAAAGTACACACACTCCCGCTCACACTTGTTAGTAATAGAACATCGGCCGTGATGCCACTTAACATGCTAATTACCCAGAGGAGCTGGCACACCAGGGCGACTTTGAGGCGGGTGGCGACAGGGGTTCAGGGGTGGCAGTGATGCCTCAGACAGGCCACGCTGCTTACCTTGCCAGGCCAACCAGGTTCACCAGCTGTCTGCCTTTGCCATAGCTAATGATAATTAAAGCACCCCCCCAAAAAAAAGCCTGAACCCACATGACCAAGAGAGGCCCTGCTGTTCCAATCTCATTACCACTCATCTCTCACCATGCCTGCCTCCACCTTCGAGTCACAATGGTACTGTCTATTGCAGTTGATTAGAGGAGAGAGAGGGAGAGAGAGCAAGAGGGGGGCAGCCACCAGAACGAGCCCTTGTTTGCAGAATGGCTTGTCTTTAATGAGAGTGCTTTGGGAATGCCGCTCAGATACGGCACGCCAAGCATCCACATTTGGGCTTCCACTCGGCCAAGAAGAGCGTGGGAAATTGTGCCATCAGCACTCCTCTCTAGAGGCCTGGTATTCCTCATTACAGGAGCACACTATCCCCCTAGGTCCCCTGATGCGGGCTCCCAAAAACCGCTTCCTAGTGTTTTTGGCTTTGACTCCACTTGGTGGTTCCAGGACCTTGTCTAGTGTTTTGAGATCCATCCCACAATAAGCAGAAGGAGCTACATTTATGCTTGAACAGTGTTCCTGGAGTACCCCTGCTCTTTTGGTGTCTTCCTGCTTCAGCACTCCTGATCCAACTCAACAGCTAATTATCAAGCCATTTCTGAGTTGAAGTGGGGCAGTTGTATGAACCAGTTTTGGGAGCCACTGTCTTAGATATTTTAACCATTTGTTTAACAATAGTGTTTTAAACATTTCTAGTACCTTGGTTGCTTGTAGTACCTCAAAACCTGGCGAACAGTGGCAGTTCAGGCAACTTGCGGTTGGTAAATTGTCCAGAACCAAAAGGTTGAAGTACACTAAAAATGTGGGACATTGAAAAATGGAACAAATAGAGGGGAGATGTGATGTCACAGGTCACTACCGACCTAAGGTATGCATTTAAGGGCTTGTTGGGCAATCCTGTGATGTTATAGTAGGGCACACTTTAGAATTCCCCCTAACCATGGCAAGAGGTCTTCCTAGGCAATTTGTTTCCACTTGTTTGTCCACTCACAGATTATTATGTTATCCTCAGAATAACTTAGATGCTATGCCCACAACAAAGCCATAGTAGCAAGTATCACTACAAAGCCGAGGCACATTGGGCAGTGATCCACCCCTCTCTATGTCCTGCTGTAGCTGGACTAACAGATCTAACGCCCGTACGTAAAGGTCAGACAGAGCCACATTATGACACACGTTCTGCTCCGGCAGAGTGACCTTTTCCCAGGCAGTCTTAGAGCGATGGCTCGCTCCCTTGCTCACTCTATTGCTCCCTCTGGCACAGTGCCACCATGACTCCAGCACTCCTGACAGTTTGCCAGAGTGGCTAAGGCTCTGGTGTGAAGCCACACTAGCCCGTAGTTACAAACATTGCACCCAAAGCCACCATGCCACTTTAATCTTCCTCAAGAAGAGAAGGTGCACACCTACGTTTTTGTCCTTACAGGGCTTGTTTACCCTTAACACAAACATGTATTTCTCTCTGTGAAGTGCAGTCAACTGAGCACACATGCTGCACCTTCCAAGTTATTCAAAGCCATTTGAACGGCTTATGGAAATCTATTACCTCGGCTGGTTGAATTTGTTGTTATTTAATTTAATCTTAGACACCCCATTCATTACTGTAAGTTCCAAAGCTAAATCAAGCAGGCAGTTTAAGGTCCAAGTAATTGTTTTTCATAAACCATTTGAGTCACTTCAACTGTGAGACAATACTACGGCAATATTTACATTAAGGTGAGGCATTCATAGCATATTTTCATGAGGAGAAAAAAAATCTTAAGTATGTGTTAAATATGCTAAGAATTGTGTTTACTGTATTCAGTCTATTCATGCATTTATTTTGTAAGATATGTTGTGCGCACTCACCACTACTTTGCAGGAACATTGTTCAGGTGAAATGTTTGATACTGTAGTACACTCACAGAAATAAATGTAATAAACTGATGCTGGGGCCCTCTTGTCACTGGGCTGGTACCCTCAAGGATACATCTCAGTACCTTTAGTCATGGAACATTATTGTATCATAATCCACTGAAAGTATATTTCAAAAGTTGCATTGACTCTGCACACCCCGTGTCGTCTCCAGGCTTTTTATTTTATTGTTCTGTTTTAAAACATAAGATTATGAAAAAGTATAAATACGTATATATTTTAACTGGGAAAAAAAAACGTATTTAAAATTCACAATTGAACCTTAAAACTACTGTTTTATCTTTGAGGGTACTATTTAATTGTTTGTACCTTTACACAAGAAAAAACTTTCCTGCATTTCCTTGCATTTGTATCCAACAGTGTATACTATACTGCATTTTGCTATGCAACATTTTTAGTAGCCATCCTCTGGCACTTCATCAGTGGTCAGTTTCTGAGCCCCTCTTAGTTTGAGAAATGCTAATCATTCAAAAATTATGAAAAGAATAATTAAAATGATGAAAAGGATGAGGGTGGTTAACAAACTGTGCATGACAACAAATGGGCTTTACCTATATAGTGGAACAATAAGGTAGAATAGTCAATGAGTGGAAAGACAAAGTAGGTGTTTCTAACAAAAAGGTAACAAAAACTTTAGTTTCAATAACTGACATTGACCATATTTCTTTTCTAGAGACCTTTCGAGAGCAAGAGAACCCAAATTACAATGAAAACATTTAAAGCAAAGTTGCACCAATTTCAAAATTTCAGCATAATTCAGTCATTGAGGCGTACAAGAAGTCATGCGTATGTTGTAGAGGAACTTCAAATTGTGGTAATAGTAACCAGGTCTCCAAAACCAGTTTGGAGAGAATAATTAATTAATTTATTTATTAATTAATTTAGTTATTTGTTTATTCCATTTTTATGTTGATTTTACGCTTAATTTTAATAATTGCAAAATCAGAAGTTGTTGTCTTACAACAACCCTCATGTAACCCTCTGCCATCAAGGGCTTTTACAAAAGCAAGTTTTAGGTTAAAACTTAAGACTTAGGTAAAAACTTAACTTAAAAAAGGTTAAAATTTACATTAAAACTTTAGGTTAAAATCTTAAAACTATCAATAAAATAACATCTCAGGCATCAGACAGCAGATTTGTAGCAATTGCATGTAACAGTTTCCTGTGTGTTAATTCTTACAGGCATTGAACCCTTCAATCATATGATTACTATCACTGCTTCAGGTGTTCTCAAAGTTTTGCTGGGGTGGTGCATTATGCAATGCAGTGTAGGAATTGTGAAAAATCAATTCAATTGCCCATTTAAAATGATTAAGTACGTATTTCCATTATTACCAAGCTTTGGCATTCACTCAGTTATCACAATCATAAAACTGCCTTAAAATCGATGCTAGTCTTAGGACCATTAAACAGTATGCAGCGCTATCAGTGTTATTAGCCCTGAAAAGAAACTAACAGTGTGAGGCAAAGTGTAGGCCCGGGTCTGCGTGTTAAATGAAGTATGAGAAACGACCTGTGAAAAGAATGAGGATAAAAAAAAAAGTTTTTAGTGCTGTCATAAACGAAATGTGTGACTGTAATATACAGCGAGAGTGTTAAGGTGAAAGTGAGAGCTACAGAGACTACAGAGACCCTGCAGGCGTTGTCTCTGTCAGTTAGACCTTTGCAGACACTCTCTCTATTTTCTCTCGCATACATACACCTGAGAGGTGACTTTTTTTTTCCTTCAGCAATTAATATATCACAGTTCGAAATGACCCGTCCCCACCTCAGCTACTGACCCGGTCCTGTTGACAGCAGGTGTCATAACCAAGTTGCTCAGCCTCCAATTAACACAGCTTTACCCAGGGCAAGTGAGCGGGCGCTGCAGCCAGGCAAAAGTGCAAAATTAAGCTGTCGTCAAGCTGTAACTCATGTGATAAGCCACCTTGGCCTTGTGATGGAGAGAGGCTTGTGCAGAACTATGTGTATGTGTGTGCAAGAGAGATAGAGAGAGGAGAGAGAGAATTTTATGCCTTTATCACGTTAAAATAAGAGGTGATTTTGAGGGCCCTTCTATTGACTGGGCTTAATATTCAGTCTCCCTATTAAGCTTCAGAATAAAGGACAATATCTTATATTAAGGACTGCGAAGCTCTCTCATAAGCGCTGCACTGAAACAGCTAGTAGAGAGCAGCCACTTTATTAGAGACACTTACCTTGCAGCCCTACCTTGAATCTGTAGACCTTATTGACATCCATTAGTGGTCAATTTCTGACCATGGAACTGCTCTTGGGTGCATATTTTGCTATTAACCTAGCAGTGAATGAGTCCAAAGTAGTTGTTTCTAATAAAATGGCCTGTGAGTTAAAGCAGGTAAGGGTTTCTAATAAAGTGGCCAGCACAAGGTAGGAGTTTCTAATAAAGTGGCCAGAGAGTGGAAGTACAAGGTAGGTGTTTCCAATAAAGTGGCCAGAGAGTGGAAGTACAAGGTACATGTTTGCTATAAAGTTGTCACTAAGAGGAAATACAAGGTAGGTGTTTCTAATAAAGTGGCTTGTAAGTGGAAATATGAGGTAGTTTCTAATACAGTGACCGGTGAGAGGAGGTACAAGGTATTTATTTGTAATAAAATGGCCTGTGAGTAGAAGTAAATGTTCCTAATAAACTGTCCAGAGTGTAGAAATACATAGTTGTGATTTTAAGCAAGTGACCAATGGATGAGAGCACAAAATAGGTGTTTCTGATCAAGTGGCCAGTGAATTGACATGCAAGCTAAGTGTTTCTAATATAATGGCCAGTGAGTAGCAGTAAAAAGTATGTATTCTTAATAATGTGGCCAGTAAATGGACATATATGGCAGGTGTTTCTAATAAAGTGGCCAGTAAGTGGACATACAATGTAGGTGTTTCTAATAAAGTGGTCCACGAATGGAAATTACCAGGTCTATATTTGTAATAAAGTAGCCAGTATAAGTGCGTATCCTGGAAATCTCTAGTAACAACACAAAATGCAACTAATCTGGGCTAAAATAGCTATTCCAGAAACAAACCACATGCTTTCACACCTGCTTTTGAGAGTCTTAACTCAACATCGAGAATTAAAGTGCTTTCATTAACACGCTGAACATATTCCTCTTTTGTGTGAGTGCCCTTCCTCCATCCCATTTTAACCTTCAAAAACGCAACACAGGCCAGACAGGCCCAGGAGCCATTACCGCTTGTATCGAGCTTCCAATCACTTAAAAATACCTTCAGAAGCGTCAAGCAGACAGAACGTTATAAGCACGGCACGCTCGAATTCACCGTCTGTGCACGTCGGAATGCCTTTTTTTTTCTGTTTAATTATACCTGCCTGCCTGTGGTCTCTTTCCTCATAACAGTGGGGGTCATGCTGAGAGGGAGAGGGTTTGGGATGAAGCGGCATGCAGAAGCTCCTGTGACGATGGCTGATAAGCCAGTGAAAGAAAGAAGAGCCGAACGGTGGCCAGGCACACCTCAGACCTTTTTAATTAAAAAAGGAGAAGTGATTAATTGCTTGGAAACTGGTCAGACTTCTAGCCTAGACTCCTGTCTGTTGACTTGGTAAATACATACAACAAATAGCATTTCTGTCCCTTAAATTTTGTTTGGTCTACTTTATGTGACAATATTTGTTAAAATGATAATTAAGCTCATTAAACATGCTCACATTACAAACCATTTGGCTTCACTGACAACAGCTGGATGGAAAAAAAATATGTTTTAATGCTTTCAAGATGGGCAGTGAAGCAAAGAATTGGGTAGGATACGCATAGAGATAGATACACATATACATACATACATACATACATACATACATACACATATACACACATAGATAGATAGATAGATAGATAGATAGATAGATAGATAGATAGATAGATAGATAGATAGATAGATAGATAGACTTAAGTAAAAATGCATTTCATTTCATAAATGATAACTCACCTATACAGTCGAAGAGGCAGTCCACGAATTATCATGAAAAAGAGAAAAAGAGAAAGGGAAAATATTAATATTAGCACCAGGAAAATGCTCCAAAACACAAATACCAGTGAATAATTAATTAAAGATGCATATTAAGACACTATAATGCTATTATTCAATGTAAAGTATACAAACACTGTGTACAATTAGTATTAAAGGAGAGACAACGACATCCTGTATTTGCTTACAATCTTTATACACAAACACAGTAGCATAATTGTATAGAATATATGGAGCTCTAGTAAATTACACCATATGGTAATTGTGAGTATCTCCCATTTACCCAGACTGTGACAACAGTACCTTTTAAAGCTGCTTTTTCATTACTATTTTTTTTTCCAAAGACAAACAAATACAGTTGATTAGTCATGGCATCTATAGGTAATATATGTTAGCTAATGTAGCTTACAAGTAATGGAAGCCAATACCTCACCTCATCAGTAATCTCAAAAAGACATGAGGTTTCATTATAAACATGCTGTAATCTATCAAAATAGACAACACCGACTAAAATTCAAGGTTCAGAATGTTGGATGGTACTATTGTTTTTCTGATATATGGCATATTTTGCATCATTTTTATAGATAATGTTATGTCATAAAGAGTCAACAATTAGATTGACGACTTTTATTGTTATGGAAAAGTTGTGTAAATCAGAAACTTTCCTCTTTAAAAATTTACACGCTGGTCTACTGGATGATACTTTTCAAGCAATTTTTTGCCTCAATGTGGAAGACAGCACTCAAAGCGTACTCCATACGTTGGCCCTTGTTTGTTTGTTTAGAGGCGCAGAGAGAGGGTTTTTGACAGGGAGACGGAGCGGAGGAGATGAAGTGGACAGCTGCAAACAGCGAGGGTCTCCGCAGAATCACATTAACACGAGTGCGGCAGACTTCGGGAAAGACCCCTGTGGTCATTGACGACTGTGGCAGGATGCAGCGAGGAAAACTTAATCAGAGCGTACACACGCACAGACTAATATGTGCGCACACATTTAACTTATGGCACCATAAGTGCCTGTGGGAGAGAAGTCGTGCCATTTTCTGTCAGCGTGTGGAAAAACGTAACTCTGCAGGGCATGCTGGGAAGGCGAGTGTGCACTAGATGAATTCGACTGAAGGTTAATAGAGTGACACACGCTACGGTTGATGGCTATTTGACACAAAGGGTGCCAGGGGCATCATATCTCTGCATGCGTGCCCGTGAGAAAGCACCGCCTGAGCGTACACGCATGCACAAACAAACACCCCATACACGAACGCCGTGGTATAAATCTCGTCCTTGACATATCCATAGGCTCGGGGTGTCAAACGTAAGGCCGTACATGATGGGATTGTTCATCATAGGCTAGGGTCACACACTGGGCGTACATTATGTTCTATCGCTCTCTTTCTCCATCTCCCTACACACCCTGCAGTTCCCCGCTTATAATCGAACATGCTTCTGCGCTGGTACTTTTCCGTCACATCCCCGCAGCCAATACATCAAAACATTATTAAACATCATAGCACACAATGCATTCGTTACTCCATATGACAGCTCGGCGTTCCGCACCCGCTGGCCCAGGAAGGCTCATTTTACGGTACTCTCCTCTGATCCGGTGGGAAAGAAGTGCCGGAATCACCTCTTCTCTCTCACACTGAGCTTGACTCGTGCCAGAATGGCTACTAATGAGAATTTGCAAGCAACACCAGCCGCTGTCATGAGCGAAACCTCATCTTAAACTGTGACCCGAATGGACCTGAGCAGATCTAAACCAACACCGGCCATGTCCTGCTCAGATGATTACATGAAGACATGTGGGAACAGCAACAAAATGAGCAACAACAACAAAAAAGCCATATAATGGACCCTATGAGAGATACATTAAAGAATTCGGAGAAAAAAAGTTAAGATTTTAAAGAAGGGAAGATCAGTCATTGGTATTTTGGGGTCCTAGTCTGAAATATAATGAAAGGTAATGGGGTTGGTTGCAAAGGAAAAGAAAACAGAGGGTGGGGCACAAAAACATGCACAGAATAAAGAACCCACACATAGGCGGATTCTTGCATGCAGCATGGAAGGTTGCCGGAGAGCCAATTAAATGAAAAAAGCCAGATGCAGACAAAATAATTTGACTTTTTCATGAGGAAAACGAATGTTCTTGTCCTTCCAAAGGGCTAGGAGACATGCACAGTTACAGCAAAGCCTACTTTTACAAGCCCCAAAACACAGCCGGGCATAACCTGACAGATAGATCATTTTTTGAGAGCTCTCTTGCAGAACATGGACCTCAAAACAACACCAAAGGTCATTCCAAAGGTCACAGCAAGTATTTTCTACTTAACAGCTATGCGGCAGAGGATAAGAGTCAAGGGAAAGTGGAATATCCTCAACTGAATAAAGGCTAGGGGTGTTCAGAGATACTGTTGTTTGTAGTTACAACAGTTTAATGAACAAAATTACTCACAATTATATTTGGATGCAAACCAGAAGTGGTTGTGGCTTACAACAGTCATCTACTGACCAAATGTCAGGTAGAAAGCATTGGCTTCATAACCAAGTTGTATTGACTCTGCACACCCTGTCTCATCTCCAGGCTTTAATTGTTCTGATTTATTTCACTTTATTGCTCTATTTTAAAACATTAGGATATGAATAGGTACCAATATGTACTTTTCACCTGGGACAAAGGTACACATTTGTACCTTTAAAGCACTGTTGTATCTTTGAGGGAATTTACATTGTTCATACTTTGAAGAATGAATAATGTACCTGCACCGAACCTTAATTTCTAACAATGTACTTATATTCAAGAACAATCTTTTTAAAGACATGGTACAAAGCCAACTTCAAACAGCACTTTGCCAAATTCTCCATAGAGCCAATGTAATACCAGCCGGACCTTTCATGCTTTGTGTCACTCCATATACTTCAGGCTCCCCTTTGCCCTTGTTATAGACCAGGAAGAGATCTGAGGATAGTATGGTGAATGCAAGATGGTGGGGATGAGGGTAAGCATATCATGATTTTTAATCAAGCCCAGATGGGATTTGTAGAACAAAAGGAAGTGTAAAGATTGTTCGTGTCGCAAGCGATTGTCAGCTTTCAGTGGAACCTCAGATACCCTAATGTTTCTAAAGCCTCACTCAGATCCCATTTGCCACATAATGACATCTCAAAGAGGACAGATTTGCCTTTATTGCCAGAGAAAGGTATCCGGCTGGCTCTGCGAGGATCGAGGGAACAGACTGAGCGAGGTAGAAGTCTGGTCGATCAAAGCTTTGTTTCCGGAGCATATGTTAGTATGCGAAAATATGCTCTGCTAACAGACTTTAGTCATTAAGAGAGAGGCTAGTGTGCTTTGGAACATGTTTCTACAGCGGAAAGGCTGCGAGAGTGAGAGAGCTATGGGGAATGCCAATGCCCTGCACCCTTCCTTGGCCACCGAAATCTAGCTTAATTAGGGCCTGAGTGTTTCATTATGGCAGCCATTAACGTCAGCTCTAGTTAACGTTCGCCCGGTGCCCTGATGGAGCAACTCTGACACACTCCAACATACACACACATACACACACCCTTAGCTCTCCTCCACATTAGCCCCGCTGGCAATGCTGACTAGCACTGAGACACAGTTATCTCGGCACAATTAAGAGATGCTTTCTGACTCGCTTTGTTGTGTGTGTATTTGTGTGTGTGTGTTCGGGGGGGGGGGGGGGGGGGGGGGGGGGGTTTAGAGGGGTGTTGGGTCATGTTGCCCTCAATATGACTGCCATACAAGGACAGAAGGAGCCGCAAATCATATGACACTCTGGCTGCCATTAGAAAAAATGGGTCTGGGCACATTAATCCACATGTCCTCATTTGGGGAGACAACAGATGTCCTGCACCCAGATGTTTTTGTTATTCTGCTCTGGACCACATGACTCGATAACCCACACACATACATGGACAAAAGTAGCTAAGAAAAAATGCCAGAGTGTTGTTCTTATTTCTGTTCATTTTAATGCATTGTCAGAAACCACATAAACAGGTCTAGTAAGTGACTGCTTAAGAATTTGACAGTTTGAGGCAATTGTGTGGAGATTTAGGCCGTTTGCACAATGATAATTAATTCTATTAATTAGCTTTGATCAGTAGCATCACATCTCCAGTACATCTAACGAAGCAAAATTTGGATAACAGATGTCTTGAACAGCTACATTTGGGAGAAGTCTAAAGTTTGTACGTTTGGACTATTCCTTTTGTATGGGTTTCTAATTATGCCATTCGGCATAAGCAATGGTCCATGTGTGAAAATGAGTCAAAAATACAGGCATATTTCGCAAGGCAAAGATTATACATTATGAATCATAAATCCAGGAAAGAATGCTCAACAACACGACATACACGTGGTTCAATTTTCGCTGTCTTGTTTGTGATCGATGCTTTCAATTCACTAAGCCAAAACTGTTAATGTGCTCTTGCTGATTCAGAATCTCTTTTAGCTCTCCGTCTCGGGACGTGAAGCTTAGGCACGATCCTGCCAGCGTAGATCACATTATTTCCAAGCAAACAGTCACTAAAAGGGTTGGCGGGAGCCGGTGGAGTGTGTGAATGATGCGGTGCAGGGACGGGTGTGAGTGACATGCGCATGCACAGGTTTGTAACTCTGAAGTGACGATTTGTTCTGGTGTGGTGCCAGCAGTACAGCGAGGAATGAGACGCCGGTGCATAAATAAAGCATGTGAAGGGGGAGAGACAAGGGGAAAAAAAAAGAAGTGGAAACACAATCTAAAAATAGTGTGGCTAGAATGACAAGAGTGCGATCAGACCGAGGGCCAAGCCCTGTCCGTATTACTGTGCACAGATCGGGCTTCAGGAGCCATTATGCCCAGTGTGCAAATCAGCAATTAGATGCACAGATGAAGAAATGTCACCCATTACCCAGAGCGCACAGGCCGGCAGGCTTTAGAAACACAGCGACACACTCACACTTTGGCATGTCAGAGATTCTCGCCTGATAGATCATTAAGGAAAGTATCTTAATTCGAGGTTTCAGGGACATGGATTCGCTGTTTTTCAGGAGTCTGAGAGCATCACATGTTCACACCCTGCATTTGTGCAAAATAGTGAGAGAGATATTCTGATCTGTGAAAGCAGCACTAGAAAACTGGAGACATTATTGTCATCAAACTATATTAATTACACTGTAAATCATTTTCAAATATCATAATTAATTATACCAGTAGTCACATAACAAATCTGCATGCTGTATTGACAGGTTTGCTTGTTTCACTTGTTTGGATATCCTGATAAAAACCTGGCAAAAAAGATTTTTCTTTGGATAAATGCGACAAATGGATGAATTAAGAAATTCTGAATGAGAAATAATAACGGTACTACTGAGGGTAACAGTGGCTTCTCAGGTTGAAAGAATGATGCGCTCTTGGAGATGACTTTCAGAACTGGCTGTGCGATCATAGCTTCTGTCAAATGAGCATGTAGAAGAAACTAAGCAAAATATGATCGCCAGTTGAGAAAAGAGAAAATGAACAGGCCGAGGCAGCCTTTGACCCTTGCGGGTCTGCATGTGCCTGAGGAGGGTGAGGAAGACTCAAAGCCCATCTAAGGAAGAGACAAGCAGGCTTTGAGGGCGAACCCATCAACAGACTGTCCTAATTATCCAGCCACCCAAATGCAGGGAGCACATTAGCATGGGAATCAGGCCTCATAGACACTGGAGAGGGGTCAGTGCATTCACGGCCTGCAGAGCAGTCAGCGTTAGCCAGTGTAGCTGCTAAAACAGCCTTAAATTCTCTGTTTCTAAATCATGATTGTAAGAATGTGAGTACATGTTTGTACGTCCATCTCTCAATAAATGCTGGTGAGAACATCTGTATGTGTAGTGTAGAAGTGGATTTCTTTTATGGAACTGGAATGAAAGGTCAAGCATGGTTATCCCATTCATCTGAAAACAAACCTTCACCATAGGAACCAAACAATACCCTGCTAAAGGAATGTAATGAATTCTCAGGGCTCAGGAGGGTGTCTCAGCACTGCCATACTCATATGCACTCATATATGTTCAGCTGCATAAAAGCAGTTGTAGCAAGGTTAAAGAAGTGGGATTTAATGTTGGACTGGGCCGGCCTGCAGACGCAGTAGGGTGGCTTGTTGTTTGAGAAGGGGCACTCCAAAAGCTTCCACCTGCTGCCCACTAACCTGGCTCTGCCTTGGCCAATTACACCAGGCACAAGTAGAGGGGTATGTACAAGGCCTCAAGTACAAGGAGACAGGTGTGGGAGAGGATGAGCAAAAGAAAGAGAGAGGATGATATGCATGAGCAAGATCTATTAGATGTTATTGCCTTGTTCATAATATACCAGCTTTGGTATATGATCTAATTTCATGTTCCTTTCTCTAAATTGCTATTCATACTTATGTTCTTTGGATAAACAAAATATGCATACAAATGTAACTCAGACTTGCAAATCTTGAAATGTTGTTTCTTTTGTTCCGTGATGCTTTGGCCAACCTGAAGCTAATAAGTTCTTGCAAATAAAAAGGGAAACAGTGTCTGAGAGAGAGATGAGAGACAAGGGGGTAAAGAGGAGACTGAGAGAGACTGTGAGTTGGTGAGAGAGACAGAGAGAGAAGAGGGTAAAGGAGAGATTGTAAGTCAGAGGATAGACTTTGTGTGTGAGTGAGAGAGATAGAGAGAGACAAGAGGATAACAGAGAGAGAAAGTAAGTTAAAGTGGGAGAAAGAGATGAGATGAGATAACAGAAAGACAGAGAGAGACTGTAGGTTTGTGGGAGAGACTGTGAGAAAGACAGATAGAGAGAGATGAGACTAGAGGAGACAATAACAGAGAGAGAGAGAGAAGAGGTTATAGGAGAGATGGAGTTAGTGGAGAGGCTTTGTATGTGACTGATCGAGAGATAAGAGGATAACAGAGACTGTCAGTGAAGGAGAAAGTAAACTAAAATGGGAGAAAGAGATGAGACGAGATGATAACAGAAAGACTGAGAGAGACTGCAGGTTAGTGGGAGAGACTGTGAGAAAGACAGAGAGAGAAAGAGAGATGAGACTAGAGGAGATGATAACAGAGAGACAGAGAGAAAGAGAGAGATAGACAGAGAGAGACAAGAGGGTAAAGGAGAGACTGAGTTAGTGGAGAGACTTTGTGTGTGACTTAGTGAGAGAGAGAGAGAGAGAGAGAAAGAGAGAGAGAGAGAGAGAGAGAGAGAGAGAGAGAGAGAGAGAGATAACAGAGACTGTCAGTGATAAAGACTAAGTTAAAGTGAGACAAAGAAAGAGAGTGAGAGAGAAAGAGATGAGATGACAACAGAAAGAAAGAGAGACTGAGAGAGAGAGGATGAGAGGATAACAGAGAGACTGTAGTTAGAGAGATACTGTGAAAGAGACTGTGAGTTAGAGAGAAAGAGAGATAGAGAGAGAAACTGAGTGAAAGAGCTTTGAAGACTGTGTCTGTGTGTGTGTGTGTGTGTGTATCCCTCTTGAGAGTGACGCTTTATCAGGCCAGCTTGAGAGTCGTGTAGAAATAATGAAGCCTGACTCATCAAACACAAATTAAATTTCCCCCTCAGCTCACCACACCGGGCAGCTCGCACACTCAAACATGACTTGGCCTTTTCTTTCTGCTGCTTCTGCCTCAAAACGGAGCTTGTGGATGCGTCTGTTGTGGCACGTGTGGGCATCTGTGAGGGTGATTAATGATTAAGTAAGAAAGCGTGGAATGGAGAGATTTAACACAGCGTCAGCGCAGCCTTTGAGAGAGCAGAGAGATCACACTGGTAGAGAGAGAGAGAGAGAGAGAGAGAGAGTCTCTCTCTCTCACTCTCTCTCTCTCTCTCTCTCTCTCTCTCTCTCTCTCTCTCTCTCAGACACATAAGCCAGGTTTCCGTCCAGCTGTCAAATTAAATCGAAGCCAATAACTAAAACATCGCCAATAAATTCTGTGAGTAAAGCTGAGTTTCTATCAGCTCTGTTGAAAAAATAAACTCCTCTCCATCCCATCTGTAAAAAAGAGGAATATTGAGCAAACTTTGACGTTGAGCAAAGTCTCACTGCTGTTTTGTCTGATTTTATGTCTGTATTTTTTTTTTTTTCACACCATAAAAAGGTGGAGATAGAACACACATCATGGGCTGAATGTGCGTCCATATCACTGCTCTCGAAAGGAAACCTCATATCTCCAAACTAATAACTTTACAGGAGAAGGGGAAAAAAAAAACTTACTTTACTTTTAATGTAAGTCAAGGGACCAGACTTTTTTCCAACTTGGGCCACTTCCTTTGGTCCGTTCATCATGACATTTACACACAATGTATGGAGCAACAGACATTTTCTGATTATATCAAAAAACTGAACAACATCAAAAATGGAGATGTGAGGTTTCCTTCCAAAAACAGCGATATGTGTCCTATGACTGACTGTCTGATGTCATGTTTCTCTCAGTCATGAGATGAAGGTACATTTTTAATAGCAGTTCACTGGTACCTGCTGCTTTCTGCCGTGTTTCATAGCCACGACCAGACAAGATGGAAGCATGTGAGTAATCATATGACGCATCTACGATATTTATTTCCGCCCAGGTCTCAGCACATTTGGTTTTATCAGCAAACTGTTATCAGACGTAAGCAAAAACGCGGCCACTGTTTTGCAATTGATTTCATTTTAATACATTAATTTGCTGTCAAGTCACTCTTTGCTCTCTGTCTCTGTCTCTGTCTCTCTCTCTCTCTCAGATCTCTCTAACTCCATCACTCTGTCCTTTTCACTCACACTCACTCTCATCAGCTGTGTCTTTCTTTCTTTCTTTCTTTCTTTCTTTCTTTCTTTCTTTCTTTCTTTCTTTTCTCTCTCAGTATCTTCTTCCACAGAGTAACCCTTTGCTCTCTCTCTCTTTCTCTCTCTCTCTCTCTCTCTCTCTCTCTCTCTCTCTCTCTCTCTCTCAGGATATCATTGTTTGTGGACCAGTGGACCAGTGCCTCTGTTTCTGAGCCTGGACTACAAATATGACAAACACAACACCAGGATGCCATCATCTGCAGCCCGTTGGCTATCATTGAAAACACACACACACACACACACACACATACACACACACACACACACACACACGCACACACACTGCTCAACCGTCTCACCCTGACCACACACACATTCACACACATGCTCTGTCCAGAACTGCCCTCAGCATGCTAATGAAACAGCCGCGCTAATCCGACAGTGGCGGTGTTAAATCAGGCGGTCCGCAGAGCTGAAGAATAATAAAAAGGCTTAATGTGGTACAGTGCGCTTCCAGCACAGCTATAGCTGGGGGGTCTTCATGGAGGAGTGCTGTAGCTCTGCGTACTGATGCTGGCTTTATGATAAAGCTCTTCAGCAGAGCCACTGATGCTAATGTGTGCCCTGTGGCAGCGCAGCACGAGGCAGAACCCCAGCACACAGCGCTAAAGCTAACGCTAAACACATAGTCTTTACTAACACACTAGCGGAAATCCAATTTAGTCCTTATGAGGAGATGGAAGCGTATGTCAACAATAATGCAGGCACAAGATAAACATTCTGCTCATGATTATCGTTCACAGGTTGTGTGTGCGTGTGTGTGTGTGTGTGTGTGTGTGTGTGTGTGTGCTTTTCCTTTTGTTTTATGGGCTCTCTGAAAATGAATGCTTGGAGAAAGTGGGTTGCTGAAGTGCCTGAAAGCTTGGCGCAGTCAGCTACCTGATGGAGGGACTCTCTCTCTCTCTCTCTCTCTCTCTCTCTCTCTCTCTCTCTCTCTCTCTCTCTCTCTTTATTTTCTCCATTCTCTCTGTTTCCAACTCTCACTCCACCTCAGTCTATCCCTATTTATTCATCGTTCGCCCTCTAAATCCCCCTACCTGTTTGACTTTCTCTCTCTCTCTCTCTCTCTCTCTCTCTCTCTCTCTCTCTCTTACTGATTCCAGCTCTCTGTCTGTCTCTCTCTCTTTCTTTTCTCTGTCTTTTTTCCATCCTACTTTTCCACATCTTTCTCTTTCCTTCTATCTTTTTCTCTTCTTTTTATTTCTGTGTATCATTCTACCTCTCCTTGCCTGTCTTTATATTCTTTCTCTCTCTTTCTTGCTCTGTCACACACATATGCATCATACACTCTCTCGCTTTCTCTTTCTCCATTATAATGGAAGCTCATCCTTGTTTGTATACCTCTCTCTCTCTCCACCCCTTTCTTTTTATTCATCTCACGCTGATCTCAGCTCTCTATTTGTCTGTCTCTTTCTGTCTCTCGATCTCTTTTCTTTCATCCTCTCTTTTTCCATCCCCATCTCTTCCTTCAACCTCACACCTTTTTCTCCTCTTTCTTATTTTTTCTGTCCCTTTCTTTTTTCTATTTCAATGTGTCCCTCCCGTCCTTCTTGTGTGTCCTCTCTCTCCATCCTTTTCTAACTTCCATTCAATCTCAAGCTCTCCCCCTCACTCCTTCCCTTTTTCTCTCTGTTTCTCTTTTCATCCTTTGTCTTTCTGTTTCATCCCATCCAACTCTTTATGTTCCTCTTTCCATCTTTTTCCGCCACTGTACCTGCCTGTTGTGAATCTTTATTCTTGTTGTCCCTATGCCCCTCTCTCTCTCTCTCTCTCTCTCTCTCTCTCTCTATGCTGCAGTGGCCTGATTGTGGTCAGGGGAAGCAGATGCCCAGGGTAGTGTGCTGTGACAGAGGGGCTCAGATGGGCATAGTCCACCATTTGCTGCCCCGTTGGCACCACTTTACCTCCATATGTTGGGCTCCGCGGGGCCAGCGAGGCCCAATATGGGCCACTCATCTGGGGTGCAGAGAGTGGCCCTGGGGCCCTGAACACAGACGTGATGCTCTTCCGCAGCCTTGCACAAAGGTTCCTGAAGAACATTCTGGCTGCTATTTGCTTAAGCAGAGCTGCAGTCCAAGATACACTGACCTGAGGGTATAGGGACACATGGGTATCTGTGGTCAGTAAACAACCTGACTATGCTTATGTAAGCATGTGCATCGAACCTAAGCAGCTGCCAAGACAGTGAAAACAGGTTTTGGGCTGAATTTGCTGATCGACAAAGTGCACTTGCTGTGGTCTTTTAGTGAAAAGCCAACTTTTTACGGTTTACAATACAGTCAGTAAGCCAAGACTTACTTAAGGATTTTTAGTATCCATTTTTTTTTTCTTCTTCAGTTTTACCTCACCTTCAATGAATGAAGCTATCAAGTATTGAAAGCTTGTAAGTGACCAATTCAGCTCTGCCTCCATTAGTTATTGTGTCAACGTCCATCAAATGTCCAGGCCAGGCTACTTGTACTAACAGACTCAAAGGTTCAGTGAAGAGTACAGCTATGTCCCAGTTCAGGGGCTGCATCCTTGGGAGGCTGCATTTGAAGGCCAATTGCGTCACAGTGGTGCGACTAGGCTGTCCTGTTTTTCTTCTGTCCTGTTTTTGAAGGCTTCTTCATATGTGGCTGAGAAATATGTCATTCTTTTCCATGACAATAAAGGAACCAATGGGTGGATCATTTGCCAGCCAGCATTTCCCGAGGTTCATTACATGCCGGCAAGGATTCGTGAACATGGCAACATCAACAGAGGAACAAATGGCAGTGGAAGACCGAATGGCAAGAGAGTACATTTTTAATATAAGTATTGGGTTTAAACTGAGAGGAATAGTTAATGATACATGAAAAAATGTATTTGATGCAAACAGAAAGTTCGCCATAGAGCAGACCGTCTCATTTAGCTTCAGCCTTCGCAGGTCTAAGCGGCCTTCAAAGGATACACCTTTATAGAATGCATCTTTCAGAGGATGCAGCCCCTGAATTGGGACACACTGTGCATCTGAAAACAATTTATTCAAAAATAAACTCGCTTTACATGTTCTATACGAGAATAGACAAAGTATGAATGTAGGCCAATTTAAATACAAAAGAGATTCCGAAAACTATGTTTACATTGATTAAACCAGGGAATGTTGTGGGAAAAGCTAAGAAACATAGGCCTTCGGATAAGCTACTGCCAAAGCTAATGCTGGAGCTACTTTAAACAACTGAGAAGATCCTGAGGAGACCACAAACTTTAATAAAACAATATAAATGATGTGTGTGAGTGGTGATGCTTATCGAGCTAAGCATCACCAGCAAATGTAAACTCACTAGCAAACAGCATTGAGTTGTTAAGTAATCTCAAATAGAGGTGGCTTCTGAAACTGTATGACTGTTATCCCAAATCTTCAAGCTAAGTTTCAACACCAATATGATATGAAAACAGACAAAAGCACATAAGCTAATCAGCGAGTTATTAGCATAGTTTAGAACAATGGTGCAATCCATGTTCACGTCTGAATTTGGTGTAAATTTGGTCCAAAAATTGGGCTAATTTGTTTTCCTTTATGTCAGCAATATAAGCCAACTTAGAGTGCTTTCCACAGCATTCTCTCTCTCTCTCTCTCTCTCTCTCTCACTCTCTCTCTCATACACGTACCTGGCTCTAGCATAGCTGCAGTTCACCTTTTAACTTACGCCATCTCTGCGGCTGTGTTGTGTCAGGGGCCTTTGTGCAGTTTGCCACTATTCTCCCCTCTGCATCTGTTCACCCAATGCAGCCATCAACCCCCGCCACCTCCACAATTACTGCCCACCCCTACCTCCTCCTCCATCTCTCTGCTCCTCTCCCTATCCCTCCCTCTATCCCTCTCTCCCCTATCACAGCCTTTTCAACCACACACGTCGATCAGACAGTGTTTACTGCGCGTAGGCAGACGGCACTAAATGTCTCCTTTTCAGACCGGGCCTGGTGTAATTTTGCGGGGAAAGGGCCAAGAAATCTCCCATGAGGCCACGCTTTTACATTCCTGGCCTTTGCCCTGCCGTGTTGGAAATCGACATTTCTAAAGCTCTTCAGCCTCCTCCTGTCGGCTGCAGCGGGTGGGCCGCTCCACTTGTTTGCCTCATCCCTTCTCTCCCTCCCTCCCTGCCACCCCCACCCTGTTTCACACTATTATTCTGCGGTCACTGTTGTTGCGAAGCACTACATCTGCGACAGGCTGTTAAACCAGCGGGTCAAAAACGCCCTAATTGGTTTTCATGAGCTGTAATGCTTCCAACTGCCCGCTTTATTAACGACAGCCGTTAATGGGGGTCACAGGTTATTGTAGCGCTCTGTTGAAATAACAGCGGATCTGTGTACACATTCGAGGCGGCAGCTTCTGATGGACTTTTAACTTTCCAACCTGCCAACAATGGAAGCAGGTCACTCCACCAACTGCTCATCTCTGTGATGAGATAAGGGAGGATCAGGACGGCTGGGTTCACGAGGGTCAGCGGCAGGCCTGTCACCATCCAAGCTCATGTAGAGGACAGGCTGGCTCTAATTAAGTGAGGCAAGCACAATGGTTCTGGCAGGGTGAGGGAAGTTAATCGTGTTTGAGACACAACTAGCGAGGGTCACGCTGACCTGAGAGGAGCAACCAAGGACTGACTAGAACGTCCGTGTGGGAAGAGACTGGGACAAATAGCAGAGAGTGGGCCAGGGCGTCCGCTGCCACCAGACAGGAGATGACTTTGATGACTAACAGACGTTCTGCGTCTTCGGCATCACCGTGCAGACTCTGACCTTGAGTGAATCATCTCACAATCCTGACAGCCTGCAGTCAAGGCCAACCTCTCTGTTTTAACCGAATGGTCAAGCAAAATCTTAACACTGCAATATGTCCAAATATATTTGAAAAGGTAAAGAACAACTTTCCTGTGCTTGTCCACAGGAACAGGTCCCTTTCACTTATTAGCATTGTGGACTAACCTGGGCTAGATATTTGCAGGTATGGCTAATTTGACACCTGCCTCATCATTTACAATTAGGCATTATGAGATGTAATTGGCCATCTGCCGGAGCCATCTTGTGCTCTTGGAGTCAGGCCATGCTACCGTCCAGCTGTTCCGAGTGGCCATGTGCTCCAATTGGACACATCAGGCGCAGCTCTGGCCCAGATGAAACCAGTCACAGTTAGGCAGCGTCAGCCAGGCATCAGGGTGCCAAGTTAGTGAAGTTGCTATGAACTGAGAGGAAAGCTCTGATGTCTTGTCTATTCCAAAGAAATTTTCATAGCATTGTTCTGTAATTGCTGGGCAAATAGATCCATTCCAGGAAACTCTGACATTGAGCACAGACAAAAGGGACAAAGCATCAGGCTGATTGCACCTTTGACAAGAAGCGAGGACTGGCATGAAGAGTTTGTTTCAAGAGATTTAGACAGATGGACAGACAGAATTGAAGAATAACACCACTGTTTCGAGCCCATGTTGTCCGATCCTCCTTTATTATTCACCCCTTGACAGGTAATTGCACACTTCATCCTGTCAATCAACTCTCCAGCCTTAGTTGTCTTAGTTGGCTTCCATCTGTCCGAGAGCTGTGCCTAAATGGTGGGAGACAGAAGCGGTACCTCCAGCCAGTCTGGCCTACATCCCCCATTTGTATCCCAGAGGATTGCAAGAGAACCCCTGATGCTAAGATATGGGAGAAAAAGAAAGAGACAGAGAGCAGCTTATGGCCAGCACCAGAAGTCTGGAGAGAAGCACCGGATGTGATTCATACACCCCTCCTACCTCATTGTTGTACCGATCGATAAAACCTGTCAGGGGTAGCCCAACTTGAGGAGAAAAGAACCATGCCTGTGTACTTTTCTTTCGTGAATTTGCTTTTGGCAAGGAGAGCGCAATGCTGGGTTAGGGCTTCCCGCGAGCTTCACTAACATATGCACACATGCACAGCCTCATGCTTATTTCAGCGACTAAATATGCCTGTGCCTGGGGCTTGGCCTAGACTCAGCCCATATTGTTTGATTCTTTTAAAACACTATTGTGTCAGGGCTCCCTCTGTGCCGTGGACGGGATGGTGTTTGTTAAGTCCAAGCCCACTTCAGGATCAAGGCCTTGTACCCCAGGGATGCCCCATTCACACCTTTTGGCATGTTTCACCATCTTCTTCCAAAATGAAGGCGTTCTCCCTGAGGCTTGAAGAGCCAGCGATATTTAAGTACAGAGGTGCTTTTTTATTACCATTCTTAAAAGCACAGTGGTATTAGTTGTTGAAGGGCTTTTTGCACAATACATGGCACTTATGACTCAGGGGGGTTTTAGTAGGCTACATAATATGGTAAACTACTTTTTCTGACCGTTTTGGACTCAGAGTTCACAGTAAATATCTTTAAACGAGTTTCTTTATAAAATAAATATTCATAATCTCACCTGAAATGGCTTGAAAGACCAGGAACAGTCACTCTCCACAAACTATGCAATGCTTGCCCATAAAGAGGCTCCTTTCACTTTTAGGCAGAGGATTTCCAGTCTGGCTAAAGTTTTTCAGCCTAGCTCTTCTGCTCTTCTGTCCAGCATTTGCATGGCATTGCTGTTCTAGCTGACTGCTTATACAGTTTCAGGTCTACAAAGTCAGTCCCTCCACCAGACAGATGTCTGTTGACCCCCACCAAAAAGTAAATAAATGAAGTGAAAAGAGGCTCAGATCTCTTCCATAAAAGCTGAGTAGCAGTAGCAAAAGACCAAGGATTAATTTAAAACACACAGCATTGTTTAAAATGATGCAAGAACAGAATACAGGACATTCGGTTGTTATATTACCAAGTTTTCAATCACAATTTGTACTTTTACCTTCACACCACCAAATTAAGACGAAAAAGAAAATCCTTTCTCATTTATTAGCTGTAAGTGTGGAGCTGAAGCCAATTAAGCCCCAATTAAGAATAAATATGCCCTCCCTGGCCTACACACTTCACCTTGGGAACAAGCATAACGTAGAGTTGTCATTTTCAAATTGCCGTCTTCTAATTTAAGGTAATACCTTTCAACCTGCAATTCAGGTTTAATCAAGGTGCTATAAAAGAAACTCTTAAAAACAGTGTGTTGCGTGGTTGTGAAACAATGCTGCTCTCACAAAAGAAGGTTGCGTAGGCTACAGTGACGATTTTCCTGAAGGCAAATGGCAAGGGGAAGTAAGAAGGACGCTTCTTTTTTTCCTGACATAGGTTTTGTTTTGTTTTTTAACTTAGTCGGCAGGAATTGCTTACTTTAAAGTTTCACTTGTCTGACATACCTAGCTGAAAAGTTCTTCTCAAGCAAAAAATTGGAATATTTAAACAGGGAAAGCACTAAATCAGGCATTACAGGGATTGCTTGGACCAAGATTGGGAAAATGAAAGCTATGATAATCTGTTTTTTCTTTGATGGTTCTGACTTGTTATTGTAACTTACAGTTTGGTAAAACTAGGTCTGAATTGTGTTGAAAAAAGTCATGATGATGGTTAGACCATAATGAAGCCTCAAGGCCTTCTAGGCCTTCAGAGAAAACCTAATGATTACAGAGAATGAAGAAATATATCTGTGTTTTATATCAATAGAAAGTTGTCCAATCAGTATTGTTTTTCTCTGTGAGAAAGGTAGATCCTGCTAAGCTAGCTCTTCCACTGATTAGGCCTTCAGGAAACAAAAGACCTTACATAACTGTAAAATAATAAGGATGAAAAATCCAGTCTGGGCCTTGTAGAGATCCTAGATATGATACTGACTGTGAATACAAGTGCAAGTCTAACCAGTTTTCAGTCAGTTATTAGAAAAAACAGCTCTGTAACTGGACGTTTTACTGACAAAACTGCATACATATATGGTACAGTATATGTGTGTGTGTTTTAAGCTTCAGATAAAACATGATATCTTAATATCAGTGTTTAATCTACATCTGCCACAAGATGTTCAAGTACACCATTGTAAGCTTAGTGCTCACATACAATGAGAAACCCCATAGAGGCTAGAGGATAAATTAGCATTATCATAGAAGTGTGTTTTGAGTTTGAGTTTTGATATGTATGGTATCAATTGAAGGCCCAGCTTTAATAGTCATGATTTACCACCGAACTGTAGTATATATATATATATATATATATATATTAGAAAAACAGATTAACCATGAAATGATGCACTTAAAGACTGATGTTTGTGGAAAGTCCAGTAATTGATAAGAGGGCTCATTTGCATATTGCAGCTGTGTCACTGAAGACATTCTGTTGAATAAGCAACAATTACTGTATATTGTGCAGCCAAAGTTGAAAAGGTCAAAATAGATTCTTTTTCAATCTTTACCTAATCAGTTAAATTAGTTTAGACATGCTGTGTGTTACTAAACAGTCACTACAAACACCCAAAAAACTTCACTTTAACTGCTCACCTAATGTATATCTCACTCATTTGAATTGTAAAAGCACATATATGTATAATGTAAGAGATGTTTGATGCTTGAAAGATGGCATTGCAGGGCTTACAGATCAGGTTCAGAAACTGCTGCGAAAGCACTGTAGCCCCATTTTGCTTGTCGAAAGAGTCACCACTTCTGCCCCAGGCTGTTCTGGAGTAAGTACTCAGGAGCTGAGCAGATGGGAGGTATAAAACAGACCAGTGTGTGTGTGTGTGTGTGTGTGTGTGTGTGTGAATAAGATAAAAGGCTGCTCCGGTCTCGAGCGCTACGAGGCAACAAGGCCTTCCAGTTTCACAACTAAAACTTCACGGCCACGGTTTTGGTACAGCCCGAGTCGTGCATTCTCAGGGAAAGCGCTCAGAATACAGTGATCAAAGCAAACAAACATTCAGATCATGCCTCTTTGTTCTGTAGATCTTACCTTCAGAGTCTGCATGCAAACGCTAAGGCTTTTATTTCAAGACAAAAGCCTTCTGGTGCTACAATTTACCTTAAACCTATTCCAAATGTAGGTACAGATACAGTTCTGCCTGGTAGTTTATGTCAGAGTACATACGTGATTTCGTTTTGTACATTTTCAGGACCAAAAGTGGCCTGAATATGCAGGACATAATACAGGACCAACAAAGTCACCTTGACTGTCATCCATCTGTTGTTCTGCATACATGTTAGCCCCCTTTTACCCTGCTCTTGGCCAGGACCCCCAAAGAAGACCACAGAGCAGGTGTTCTTTGGTTGGTGGATCAGTCTCAAGACTGCAGTGACATTGATGAGGTGGTGGCATGTTAGTGTATGTTGTGCTGGTATGAGTGGATCAGACACAGCAGGTTTGCTGGAGGTTTCAAACACTGTGTCCACTCACAGTCCACTCCCTTAGACACTCCTACTTTGTCGGTCCACCTTGTAAAGGTAAACCAAGAGACAATAGCTCATCTGTTGCATTGGTCATTCTCAAGGCCTTCATCAGTGGTCACAGCATACTGCCCAAAGGACTTTGCTTGGTGGATGTTTTTGATTGTTGGACTATTCTCAGTCCAGTAGTGACACCAACAGATCCACTCATACCAGCACAACACACACTAACAAGCCACCACCACGTCAGTGTCACTAAAGTGCAAAAAATGATCCATTGCTCAAATAATACGTTCTCTGTGGTGGTCCTGTGGGGGTCCTCTCGCTTTAAGTGTAATATTACATTTTTTTTCAGCATTTATTCATTATTATTTAGTACTTAGCATTTACTATAACTTTCACTCTTGCTTTGAGCTTTTCAAAGAAATCTGCAGGGATATTTTTCTACACCTTCAAAGTTCAGTCCTAGGAGTTGGTTGCATTTTCATTATTGTACACTGCTTTACAAGCTTAAGGAATCTAAAACACGTTCAGTGATCTTCATTTTGAACTTTTTTGTCATTTCATTTTTTCAGTAATAACTTCTCAACAGCTTTTCAGACCCCTGGTATTGAGTCTTCTTATCACAGTGGAAGGATAAACATAAACACCTGTGGACGTTTTCAGATCTGAAGAGTCTTGATGAAAAAAAGATGAAAGCTTTAAGTACTGTGTATCAAATGGTGATAGTTTTGGGATCACAAGGTTTTGTGGGACCACCAGTTTTACCAGGCCTTGCAGACACACACACACACACACACACACGTATGTATATATTTTATATGTATATATATATATATATATATATATATATATGACTTTCCCTTTCCTAATGGAAGTTGCTTATGGTATATATAATTTCCTCAGAATTATCTCCTAATATATATAGTTTTGGAATAATTAGTACTTAAATGTTTTCAATTAGACTGAAATCAATGAAAAGTTGTCTTGGACCTTCGTATGTACCAATTACCCATTACTGTACATACATAATATACATGTTGAAAACAGTATTCGAACATATAGGTAATTACACATATGGGCATTGTTACATGTAGGTAGTTGCATATATATTATCTTGCATATATTATAAATGGGTCATTTGTATGACAGCACAACCTGACATTCTTTAAACACAAATCTCTGTGTGTGTGTCTGTGTTTGTGTGTGTGTGTGTGTGGTGTGTTTGCAGTAGTATGTGAGAGAGACCTGTTCAGAGCTAGTGTCAGAATGACGTGGTGAGATGGATGTGTTTAGACAGCGTAGTGCCGGCTCTGCCATCCTGCATTAACATCATTGTCCTCCCAGGCCGCCACACACACACACACACACACACACACACTCGCACCTTATACACATGATACACACACTGAGACCAATCAGAGCTATAACACCTCCTCAGTTAAAACCCCAAACACTCTCCCTGCTTCTCTCACTTCCACATAATGTGTATGTGCATGTGTAAGAACCTGTGCAGAGGTTTGTTCCATTTAGTTCACCCAGCACTGATTTTAGACCGCAATCCTCTGGAATTTTAGGGCATTTTCTTGATTTTTTGCAAATTTGCCTTTAAAGTCCGTTGCATGTAACATGACATCCATATGGTTCGTGTAACAACTGTAGCGGCTGCAAACTTTTTGCCATTTCACATGTGTATCCGATGTGGACTGAATGAAGAATGAAGGGTGGTCGGTCATTAGTGATCACCTAGTGAAGTATCCATTAGTCAGTTTCTCACAGAATGTAAATGGACACACAAATCCACCAGTTCCACACAGTGAGAGGCAGCTGACGTGTATCTCAGCCCCTCTTCATAGGCTCATAACTCCAGATGTGACTCACGTACAATCTTGTGATGAGATAGAATAGAAAAGGTGACTCTACAGATTCAGGAAAAGTTTGAATCATACTTTTGTGCTGTATTATAGCAAAGAGAGATAAACATATATATAGAAATCAAATTTGACATGCTGGTAAGTTTGTGGACCCCAAAGGACTGATTTCACCTCATGTTCCTTAACTTTTTTTTATTTAACCCTTAATATGACGGCTATTGTCTATAAAGGCAACAATAATAATAATAACAATAATGTTACTATTATTATTATTATTGTTGTTGTTGTTTTGTTATGTCAAACTATTGACTAGTTTTGTCCAAAATATTTTTAGTTATTAATATTTTATATATTTAACATTTTTAATATTCTCTTGAAAATGACTAAAATTGTAACATGTGTTAAATTGTATTCTACTTTAGGAAAATAAGTATTTTTTCTTAAGCTTTATGAATATTATTTCAAAGTGAGCAAATAGGATAGAACAAAAAGTCATCACATTTGAAATTTTGGGAAAACAAATCTTTATGTTGAGATTAAACTCATTATACCGTTATGTTGAGATTAAATTCTTAATAGCACAGTAAGATATATATATTATTTATAGCATAACACTACACATCTAAATGTTAAGCAGTTGCGTTCATCATAATCTCTGTTATGTATATTACAGACAATATCACACACACTCCGATCAGTAATTTTGCATGGCCTACTCAAGTGCCTTTTAAATAGCAATGCCATTTTAATGAAACATCTACTTAATTAAACTGATGGCGATGCCATTGTTTTAAATGTCATTGTTATTTTTTCAACACGTATCTGTGTAGGAGTAATTTATCATTACTCCCTGAATCAGCAGGGGTTTCTGAGTTTGAATACTGAAGGACAGAGAAAGAGGTTCTCCATGTTTTCTTGAGTCACACAAGAGGGTAAAACAGCATGATAAATTACAGAGGGGAAAAGAGAATGGTTAAGGCCATCTTCCTCGCCCTCCGTCTCACACGCATACACCTTTAAGTGAGCCACATAACTGCTCTCATTCATCTCTATAGCTGAACACAACTATGTACACCGATCAGGCACAACATTCTGACCACCTCCTTGTTTCTACGCTCGTTATCCATTTTATCAGCTCCACTTACTGTATAGATGCACTTTGTAGTTCTACAGTTACAGACTGTAGTCCATCTGTTTCTCTGATACTTTGTTAGACCCCTTTTACCCTGGTCTTCAGTGGTCAGGACCCCCATGGACCCTCACAGAGCAGGTATTATTTGGGTGGTGGATCATTCTCAGCACTGCAGTAACACTGACGTGGTGGTGGTGTGTTAGTGTGTGTTGCGCTGAGTGGATCAGACACAGCAGAGCTCCTGGAGTTTTTAAACACCTCAATGTTGACTGAGAATAGCCATCCGACCAAAAATATCCAGCCAACAGCATTCTGTCCGCAGCATGCTGTGACCACTGATGAAGGACTAGAGGATGACCAACACAAACTGTGCAGCAGCAGATGAGCCGTCGTCTCTGACTTTACATCTACAAGGTGGACCAACAAGGTAGGAGTGTCTAATAGAGTGGACAGTGAGTGGACAGTGTTTAATACTAATAGCATGATGATGTCTCTTTAGCTTGCAAGCTAAATTTCCCAGTACACCTTAAAACAGCCCGGCACATCTGATGCCTGAAGTGTCAGAATGTAACTGCTGCTCTTTTTAAGGTGGAATGGGAAAATTCAAATGAGAAGCTGGTGAATATTTGACTTCAGCTCCATATCAACAAAGAATTAGGGATGGGCAATAATAAAAATTATTGTATCAACCTGAAAATATATGATGCTCTAAATTTAACTAAAGCCCAGCAGTGAGGAGCTGAACTTTACTTTCCTCTGCTATCAGTGCAGACTGGTGGGGTTGCCTACAGAGCAGCACTAGTATCCTGTTAATGAAGTAATGCTATTTTTGGGAGGTGTTACATTTTGTAGAGGAGCATTTCAACCAGTACCCACTGTAGTTCAGTTGCAAGGAGCTAGGTGCTGCTCGAAAACAAGACACATCTTAAAATATATCGTTGTTGTCCAGCTACAAATAAGCAAATATCATAATTTTACCGGAAAGGGCAGAAATGTTGTTTATTTTACATGTTAGTCAATGGGAAAAAAAATGTTCTAAGCAGTTTTTTAGCATTTCTATTGACCCCATCATCATGAAATTTTTACACAATGTAAAGGACAGCTACTGAGCTCAAATGATGCAGAAAAGCAAAAATCGCAAAAAAAATAGAGATACGTGTGTTTCATTGCACAGCGATGATGTATTCAATCAAAGGTGACCAAACTTTTGACTTGGATTGTATAGATGTTATATGTTGATCTTCAGAATAAACATGGATTAATTTTGTGTATATATTTACGAAGAGATAGAAAAAGAGAGAAATTGACAGAGAGAGAGAGGGAGAGAGAAAGAGAAGGAGAGGGAGAGAGAGAGAAGGTGAGAGAGAAGGGGAGAGAGAGAGAGAGAGAGAGAGAGAGAGAGAGAGAGAGAGAAGGAGAGAGAGAAGGAGAGAGAGAGAGAGAGAGAGAGAGAGAGAGAGAGAGAGAGAGAGAAGGAGAGAGAGAAAGAAAGAGTGTGATGGCTAGGGCATAGCTTTAACCTTGGGAAAATGGGTCTCTGATTACCATAAAATTAATTGCCACCTTTATTACATAATATGCATATAGACATTTTTCAGAGCAAGGGGAAACCTTTGCTCTGCAGTAAGAGGAATGTGATTGCATATGGCTTAATTATCATACACAGTCTAATCCTGCTGTACTTGACTCTTTTTTTCCCCCTAATTATACGTTTTATAGTCGCACTAAAAGCGCGGGCTGTCATGCCAGACGCTGCCACGGGGGAGCTGTTTAGGAATTTTTGTTTTCCTCGCATTCCTTTCCCCAATTAGCCTAAGTGATGCTGGGTAAATTGGGAGGCAGTTAAAGCATCCCGATGCAGCGGCAAAGAGAGAAGAAAAGAGGCATGGAAGCCAGCGAGACTCCATGATGAGCAATTTTCACACTCCGGCCAGGCCCGGAGAACAAAAGGAACATGCTGGATGTCTAATTATGTCGTGCCAGGGAGAAACAACTGAACTGAGTACAAATACACACAAATACAAAGCTTTCAATAGCAAATGCCTCAAAAAACAAAGTCAAAGTATAGGAGGTCTAAGGCTTATGTAAGAATGGACAAATTATAGAAGAGAGAAAGAGAGAGCGGTCTAGACAGTAATAAATAAATAAATAAATAAATAACTTTGCAAACACCAGCAGTTCTTTACATTATGCAAGTGATCTTATTCCAAAAGCTTTGCATATTTCCTAAGTAAATTTAATTACATTTGCTTAATGTCCTAAGTAAATGTTTGATTAAAAATGAGCCAAATACATATGAAATAATGTCATATCGGTCGAGCCCAGGGTCTCCCAAAAATAACAACATGGGTTGTGTGACTGTCTCCTGGAAATACTTTATAATTGCAATTGTAACTGACCCAAAATACCAAACCTTTCCCCAGAAATTCTAGGGTTCTAAGGGTTGATTTCTAGGTATATCATTCAGGCCCATAGTAATAGGGATGCTGGTGTCTACTCCCAAATGAGCTATTCAACATTAAGACCACGCCAATGTGCATATCTGTCTTCTACACAATAAACCATACACATAAGAAAAATATTAACTTTCTAGATGTTCTAGATGGTGCCATGTGGTCCATATAAAATGTTGCTATTGGATGCAGTTTTCTTCAAGTAAAGTATTTTAAGACCATAACACTAAAGGCAAAGCAAATAAAAAAGCATAGAAATTTTGTCGTGCTGTATGTGGTATGAACAGAAAACTAGACACCTGGGAAGAGTTTTCTTCACATGTTCCATATTAAAAAGGCCAAGACTGTTAACAGCTCATCCAGGACCCAAAACTTTGAATGCTTTGCAAGTTACTCGGATGTCATAATTTAGTTTGAGTTACTTTTGTAGATGCTAGCACCAAAGGTTTGTCAACCATTGTCGACCCATTAATGGCAAAACCGGTGGTCTGCTGGTGTTTTGCTCAGTGTTTTCTAGGCCATCCATTGGCAGGAAAACAGAGTATTAGACAAAATTCCACTTATCTTTGCTCTTATATTTTCCCACAGTCCTATTTACTTATTTCCTTCTTTTCTTTAGGTCTACTTTGTAAATGAATAGTTTAGTAAGCAATTTTAATCTCAGTGTCAGCAACATAAATATATGAAATAATTTTATATCAGGTCTAATTTTCTTTTTTTTCTTTGTAATATTTGTTTAGGTTTATTTTCTAAAATAAAAGTCTGTGTTCGTTTAAAATTTGTTTGGGGAGATAAAAAGCTAGTTAGAGCTTGTGTGCAGGACAGAAATCTGGGTGGTCCGAGGGTAGACTAGCTGTGGTGTACAGTTAGCGGGGTGCCAACCTTATCAAGACGATACATGCTTGCTCTCTGGGTCTGTAGAGACAACAGTGATTGGTCGAGTGAGTTCATGTGGCTGGCCAAAAATCGAACAAAGGACAAATGCAATAATCTCACTGTCTCGAAAATTGCATTTGTTTTGCAAAACATCAACAATTTTACACATGTTCAAGTTCATTTACTGACGTCTGAATCAACCATGCCATCAACCCATTTCAGAAGATAATAGTTACAAAAGCAGATTTACCATTGATCGTCCTCTGTACAAAGAGATGAACAGATGTTGACTCATGAAAGTGAAGAATGTTGCTGTTTTCTTCCAACAGTGATGAAACATAGTTTGAAAATGATTTTCTTTGTTTGCCTAGCCTCATATCTCTCCAAACATGGGCGCAACGGTTGCCCAGAGACATGAAAGATCAGTAGAGGAACTACGCTTGAGTTTGTTTGAGTGCAGAAACACAGCGTCCATGGCCCCGGTGTCTACTCATGTCTCTTTTGGTCTCCATGGGAAGAGAGAGGTGGGAGATAAGACCCTGGGGCTAACTCTTCTTCTCTATCTCTCTCATTTGCCCCCTTGGGTGTGTCTCTGTTGCCAGGATGATATAGAGGTCAGTGGTTCTGTGCCTAAGGCTATGCTCAGAGATGCTACTTTCTCTCTTTCTGTCTCTTTCCATGGCCAAGACAAAAACAATCGCATGGTCATGTAATTCATCTTTAATAAATCAAACAATGTTTGGTCCTGAGGCTGCAGTGGAAGGACTTTGGAGTAGAGCTGTAGTTATGTGATTATGACCACTGCCTGACCACTGCTCTCAAGACTGTAATCTGGAACAATGCAGGAACTTGTCAGACTAAGACCCAGGCTATGATCCAAAATAAACCTGCAGCAATTTAATGTTGTTATGACAGTTGGTCAGTGAGGAAGATCAACCTACTAGAGACAATTGCAGTCAGCATGAAGTACTGGTCGACAGAAATAATGACCATATGTCTGATTCTAGGGACACAGTAGGCTAGTCTGATTAAGATTTCTGACCAAGTTTTGGCACATACAGACCCCAGAGGATCTTGAACCCCTTTTCATTAGCTTCCTGATCATACAAGTTCCTTGCTGGTCAGTTGGTATAATGATTGTTCTTTAAATGGCCATTGCTTAAGATATATTTTAGTCAGGTTCAGCTCAATTTGACCCCTAGAATCAAGCTCCCAGGTTGGTTTGGGTTCCACATGCATTACTTTTCTTGGGGACCCCCTCAGGCACAAAACAGTCTCTCTTGATGAGAGCTTATACAATATGCTGTAAATTAATTTAAGTACATATATTTTTTTTCCTTGAGACCCAGACCCCTCCAACATATCTTGGACTCAACAACTATTGATCAGAAATAAAATAAACCTTCAGAATCAATAGATATTTTTGCTGTTTTTCTACTATCAAACTATTCATTTACCAAATTGCCAATCACCTAATGAATAGCACATGTCCTTACTTAACAAACTGCATTTCAACTGGATTTACATTAAGTATTGTTTGGGAATTGGTTGGGAATCCTAATGTGATTTGTCTTCCTGCTTTCTGAAGATTCTTCCTGTTGCCTGAAGCTTTTTATTCATGTAATTATAGATGTAATATGCTCTCACTGATAAGGGTGCTATCAAAAAGCTTTTTTTCTGTTGATATCTTTAAGCTGATACAGATTTCATCTTGATTTGTATATAATTTTCATTTACAGCATTTGGTAGACGCTGTTGTCCAGACTGACTTACACTTTGAGCGTTTTTACACAGGTAGGCAACAGTAGTGTTTGGAGTCTTGCCCAAGGCCTCTTATTGTTATAGTGAAGGGTGCTTGAACCCCAGTCTACAGCCTAGAAGTCAGAGGTGTTACCCACTGCACTATACCAACCACTAATAGGCACAATTCAGTTAATTATATACAGCATGTACATGCACAAAAACTTCCAACATCTATGATGGGGAATCAAATTCATGGTCTTTGTATTCAAAGGCAGATGTTTTCATGGTGAACTACAAGAGGGCCATAGTCTAAGCATTTTAGTTTTAGTGACTGTGGTGTTGGTTCCTTACCTCAGGGGTGTCCAATTGTGTCTGCAATGGGCACATCTGATTCCACTGGTTTGCTCAATTGGTCAGTCTTCAAATAACTGATCATGTTAGAATGAAAACCAGCAGCCACAAAGGCCCTTTGTGAATAAGACAGGACACCACTGGTGTGCAAAATACAACAATGAATTATTTACTTATTTGAGTGTGAAAGTATTTCCACTGAACTATTATTATAGAAATAATCCAATTTCATTAGTTTCCTTTAGTATTTCTACCCATGCTTAGCATAAAGGCAAATATCCTACACTAATGAAGTGAGAAATGATGGCTTGTATGTGTGCAAGTTCTATGAGACTATAACCCGCTGAATGTATCTAATAGTGAATGTACTACACACCCAAAGGCAAGGACACCCATTTTTCTCTGCTGTTCCCAGTGCTGACCTCATCACCAACCAATAAGCACCACACACATCAGAGGGTAATGTTGCCCAATTACTGCGGTTAGGGCTGTGTCTCATGAGCTGCTCCCATTCTCAGCCAAGGAGAGATGAACCATGGGTGCCGAAAACGTTCCGAGAGGCTGGAGGTTGCATCACGCCACCTGAAGGCAAATGCAGCCGGCGAGGAAGGACGTGTGTAGGGCAATGGGTAGTGCTGTAACTACCGAAGCACTTTTGTTTTTATACCTTGTCAGGACATGCTTGAATGCAAGCATTTCAAGAAAAGAGAGAAAAAAAAAAATCAAAAAACATTCTTATCTTTAAATGTAACGTTTTATTACACATTATTCCTTATTCCTTATTTAATACCTTTATGACATTTGAATGGCAAATCTGTCCATGTGGCAGCAAAGTGGCAATTGGCACAACCATCTAATTGTTGGCCATATTATTTGGAGATCAGAAGTTCAATCCACAGCCATTCCGAGTTCAAGAACACACTATTGACCTTGCTCTATCTGGGTGGGTAGGACCCTCTCTCTCACACATCACCCAGCATGATGCTAGCCAACAAGATCATCTTTTAGCTGACATAACACAATTGGCACTAAGTGTTCTCCTCAAATCATGTTGAGCTGTCCAGTAATATTGCATTAGAGACAATTCGAAATGATGTGGTGTTTGGCTTCATGTGCCTTCAAGAAATCTTGTGCTAGCCTTCACTCTCAATTGGGAGCATCATGTGATGGGGAAGCTATTGGCCACAAATAAATTGGGGAGGAAAATTGGGCAAAACTCTCTGCGCATTGGGTAAAATGGCCGTGATGATAAGCAACTACCTATAAGTCATAAGACTTTTCTAAGTCTAACCCTACCCTTACCCTCAGTAACACAAAAGAAAAGTTTTGGCCTTTTGTGATTCAAAATATGAAAGCTCTTGTAAAAAAATCATGACTATTTTGCTGGTCTTGACAGGGTATGGAAAGTTATCCATGTTCACTTTCAAAGTTAGACCTTTTTTGTCCTGAAAACGGCACGAAAACATACACACAAATGGACACACAGAGCCTCTGGCTCCTGCTTTATGGAGCTGATGTAAGTCCTGCGTGTGGGCGGACTGACCAGGAGAATGGCGATGATCTCAATAAGCACAGCTGACCCCAGACACTGCAAATGAAACTCACTCTCTCTTTCTCTCTCCCCTTCCATCTCTTGTTTTCTCTTTTTTTGCCTCCATCCCTACTTATCTTGGAGCAATGATACCCATGCACTTTCTGATCTAACCTACCTTGTCTTTCTCGCTTTGTATCGCTCACCCGCTCTCTCAGCCCTTCCAGCCCACGCATTTGCCGAGTGTTTGAGGAAAATGAGGAGAGTGTATTTGCTTGTCAAACACAGGTCTGTGGCTAGCTGGCTCTGGAGACTGCGCGGGCTGGGGTGTCTGATTGTGGTTTTTATTACAGCGCCACACTCTTGACCGATTAACCCCAGAGTGTCTGGAATGTCTTCGCATCATTACCGGTCCTGCTATTCATAGTGCACCCCCATTAAAGCCGTCAGCCATGCAGAGTTGCACCAATAGAGATCAGAGCGAGATTTGTTTCTGCATAGACAAATGGCCAAAGTCTCTTTTTCTAATAGCTTAAGTAAAAACAATGCACTAACGGTACAAAATTCCCCTACCCATCTTCTAAGCCGTGTATCCTTCCGGGTCTTGGAGGGTGCAGGAGCCTATCCCAGCATTTATTGAGCAGGAAAAACCCTGGGCAGGTCACCAGTCCACCAAAGGATAGACACACAGACATATACATTCACAGCTAGGGGCAATTTTAGCATCTCCAATTGGCCTGACTGCATGTCTTTGGAAATCTATGCAGACACAGGGAGAACATGCAAACTCCACACAGAAAGGACCCTGGTCACCCGGCCGGGGAATCAAACCCACGCCAGTCTTGCTTGAGTTACATATGTATACTTGCCAACCACTGTCTTAGAAACAACTGCCCGGTATTTTCATTCCTGGCCACTGTGATATGTCCATACAGGTGCCTATGGTTGTATTAATGGCAGGTCAAAAAGATATGGGACACTTTATATAATGGAGGAAGCATGTGCTTGCCCATACTCTCCCAGCTTGGTAGCATTGGGCTATATTGCCTATTGGCAAATCTAGTTAACGGGTAGAATTAAACATGACTAAATTGGGGAATAAAAGTTGACACAAGTACACAGAGCTAGATTATGTTGTAGCTAATTGAAGGTATGAGTTTGGAACTAAATGATAAAAAAAAAATCCTAAAAACATGGCATTTTAAAGGCAAACAAAACATGAAAACAAAACAAACAAAAATAAATAACAGTTGAGGTGATTTGACAACTGATTGCACTGCAATTGTTCATACCATTATGTTGCCCTATGGTCTAAAATTGTTGTCCAACATTACATATGTTTCTATGAACATGAAGAAAAAATATGTAAATAGCATAATTTCCAAAATTCCAAAATTTCCATAAATGACACTAGTTTTCGCCTTTTGTGTATTAAACTTTCTCAAATCTTGCTGTTAACATGCTGTTAATGTTACAGGTCTAGAGGGAGGTTTATAAATATGTAACCAAAAAGTTATTGATAACCTATTCAGTACCCCTAGCACAATCCATCTTTTTCTCTTCTCTCTTGCAACGACCACTTGAAACAAGCACAGTATAGTCTGTTAGCTGATTTAGCTGTGAATTATTAACACATTGTGGTCTGGGACAAAGAGAGAAAGGCTCTAATTGTGGATGGAGCCTGGAGGTGTGAGTAGGGCGTTTCCCCATTGCCTGCTCCATCCTGTGCTGGATGAGGAGCCTGGCCCCAGGCCACGGAATTAAAAGCAATGCTGTCTGTTTGCATTATTAGGCATCAGGTGCTGTGCACCGGTGCAGTGCTCTGCTGTTAGACACCATGCTTCAGGCCTTCTGACCCTAATTGAAAGCCTTAAGTCCTCTCGGATGCTGCAGCCTTGAGCATCCGCCAGGCAGTAAGACAGATAGTGAGAGAGAGAAAACACGGAGCAAAAATCGAAAGAGAGAGCTTAAGAAAGAGGAAGAGAGAGAGGAAGAATGCTAGAGACAACATATGTAGTCTCCTTTTTTTCTTCATGTTTACCTAGACTTATGTCTCTCCTGAGCCTCCTGTATGACCGCATAGGTCTTCTCTCTATAGGTCTGTCTGAGTCTGTTTTAGACCAGGTCAGGACTAGATTGCCCAAGAGAACATGTGCCTCCATCAGCACTCCATTCTGTTCTTGACACATTGGAAAAACACAGTGCTTCCTGAGAGTGCCCATGGAAACACCCAGTGCCACTCCCAATTAAGCAGCGCAAGCCCTGTTGCTGCTGGGCCAGGCTGTCAAGATAAGCCAAGGGGAATTGGGTCTTAACTAGGGCCAACTTATTCTGCAATCGCTTTCTCAGCTTTTAAAGCAATCGTTGCTATTCCCAACCTAGTAAAAATGGCTCCTGAGTGGGATAGTTGGCTAAGAAGGTTGTGTCCTATTCTTGCATCCACCTGCCTACACAAATAGACAAATAGACATACAACTTGCATCAGCGTACATTTTACCCTTTCCCACATTTTATCCAAATCCAGGAATTCTTTTGTTGCCAGAGCCCACATGAATTTTGCTTTGTGGACAAAAGGACAAACTTGCATAAGTTTTTACAATGCTTACCAACAGAAGAACTTTGTATGCAAACAGTTCTGATACTGAATGATTTTGAAGATTGTATTATAGAAGTGGCTTTAAGAAAGAGTTGCAGTTAGTTTAGCTGCACATCCAATGCATCTCAAACTGAATGGACTGGTTAAAATTTCAAACTATCAGAGTTTCTTTACCACTCTAAGAAGTCCATTCTCAAAGTTGTCAACAGATGTTCTTATATACAAGATCGCATCTAACCCTGAAAGATTACTATCCAATCAGCATACATAATGTGCCTAAGTGTAAATAAGCTCCAAGAGTCTACTGGATGAGAAGGATGGCTTCTCTCTTTGTTCATTATGATCAGTGCTAGCAAGCTGTTGGACGACTGAGGTCAGATATCCAGAACTAGACAATGCTTTCCTCCAAGTGACCTATAATGTTGAATAGCACATGGTTACTTTCATGCCTAAGTTGGTGGGTATCATGCCGTAGGGAGGTCTAGATCAATGGTTCCCAATCCAGTTCTTTGAGGAAACAACATGTTCCACAGTTTTACCTGTTACCAATTCCTAGCATTAAATACCTAGAAGCTGTGATGTACCAAAAACTTTGTAATCCTAGACCAGGTAACCCACTGTGCTTCATTGTTCCGCATATCCCTTGCCCCAGCACGCCTGGTCTAGGTCAGGTGGGCTCGTAAGGAAGTGGATCCCAAGACCTGGAGATCATAGACACTTTTCTAGATAGTGAGTTAGAATTCTAAAGACTGAGATCTATGAAACAACTAGGGTAAAATGAAGAAGAATAATAAACTTAAAGGTGATCTCCTTTATCCCTTAAATACAAAACATTTCCTGGAGCTGGAGCTCATCTAAGCTCCATAATCCCAGGGCCAGATTTGCAGACTGAACCCCCGACCAGGCAGCCGGCTGCCAGTACAGCAAGGAGACGAATAAAGCCCCGCTTATCCAGACAAAAATTACGGGAAAAGAACAAATTAAGAAGCCTCAACTCATTAGCACGCCGTTAATTTGACGCCCCTCCTGGAATAATCCCCGAAACTCCGTCGCTCTGGTTAATTACCCCACAGCCAGGAGCAGGCTGCCACATGCCACCCTGACTCTACCACACGCCGCTTTTTGTTTTCCCATTTCTCCTCTGCTGTCGGTAGGAGTGCGGATGGCAATGTCTAGATCCAACCCACTGGCCCCAACACACATTAGTTACACAGACAAGCCATGCACTCTCCGAGGTATGTACCTTCACTCAATCTCTTTTAAAATCATGAATAAAAAAAGCCAGTCCCGGCTCCTTAACGGAACTACAGAGGCACTCGGCTTCATTTATATGGAAGGTGCATGCTGAGTTTGTTCGCTAGTCTCTGTTCATATATTTTTCACCCTCTGAAGCAAATCTGAGCATTCAACATCCAAAGGAGCATAAACACCTTTGATGGCACAAAAAAGCAGAAAATCTTTTTTTCTTTCTTCATCTTTTAGTTTGCACATTTAAGGCCCCCTCGTGTTTGGGAGCAGTCTGTCTCTCTCTCCATCTCTCATTCTTTCTCTCTTTAGTTGAGCAGAAACCGAGAAATCAAGTCACTGGTTGCGTTTCATCTCGGCACCTGAGCCGGTTGCCTGCACTGAATGATTCACAGATTTAGTTTCCCTGCACTAATGAATACCGCTTCAGTTAAACCTTAATGATATCATATATAGAGGAGAGAAGGCTCTAGAATCTGCATCCGGAGGAAGAGGAAAATGCTAAGCACGTTGATGTAGGAGTGCAGGAGTGGCCCAGTTCCTTTTGATCAGGAGCATTTCTGATTAGTACAGCATAAAAGCTTATATCAGGGGCTTTCGCCTGTTCCAAACTGCAGACTGCACTTATGCCCCAGAGATCCAGGCAAGAGGGATCAATCTTGGAAGGCTTTATGATTTGCAATCCCGGAGTCATATGCACTCAAAAAAAAAAAGTGGTCTTTACCACGAGATCACGCGTTTGATCCCTGGTGAAGCTACAGCGATTCGTGGCCGGGAGTCCAAGAGAGCATAATTGGCCTGGGCACTCTGGGTGGGTACGATGCCTCAGCCGAGATGCTCGTCAGTGCAGGTGTCTGTTTACTGATGTAACAGATGTAGCGGTCGTCTCTTCTCCAACCGTATTCAGCTGTCCAATGACATTGTGCGAGCGGCAGTTTGAAAAGACGTGGTGGTGCTTCACAGGTCTTGGAGGAAGCCTGTATTAGCGCCCTCTTAGCCCTCTTAGCACTGCTGGTATCATGTCATTGGGGAAGTTCTAACTAGTAGGTGGAACTGGAGATGACTTAATTGGGGAGAAAATTTGGGGGGGAAAAAAGAAGGTTCTCAAAGGGTTCTTAGCATCAGGAAATGGTTCAACCGATAGATGGAGAATGTGATCTATATGGTTCTATATAGAACATTTTGAAAAGGTTTCTATTTAGAACCAAAAAAAGGGTTTGTCCATTTTACAAGCTTGCCCGGGATAACAATTCCAACAATTCCATGTAAATGATGTTTTATTTATTTATTTTTTGTGAATGTTTCTATTGGTACAAGCTTGACACTGTAACACTATAAGAACCCTTTTTTGGCGCCATATAAAAACCTTTTCAAAATGGTTCTGTATAAAACCAAATACAACACCAAAGCCACCAGTCTACAGAACCATTTCATGAATGCAAAGAACCCTTTAGGCATGCAACTGTTACTTTGAGTGTTCATGGTTCTATGTAGAACCATTGTCTTCACTATGGTATCCTTGAAGAACCTTCCTCTTTAAGAGTGTGCACAAAGAATTTTAGCAAAGCTGTTCTTGGATTTGTTTTGAATGTGTGAAGACTGGGTGGAAAAACAGATCTTTTAGTTTAACATGCTTTGTGCACACACGCTCAGGGCTTTCTGCTCGCTCTCCCCCTCGTGTCATGACCCCAGGGAGGAATAGAAAATTAGAGCACCAAGCATTATTTGCAGCAAAGCTGCTTTTCATTATGGAAGGATTAACACAAGACCACTCCAATAAAGAAAAAAGGAAGAAAGAAAGACAAATAAATAAAAAAAAATAAATAAATGAATGTGAAAAAAATTCTAAACAAACAAACAAAATAAGTAAATAAAAGCTAATATGTTAATAAAAAAGATCAAAATAATAAAAAATACCTACATGACCTATGAGTACTATGACTACTACTACCACCACTACCACTATTACTACTTCTACTACTACTATCACCACTACTGCTACTACTACTACTACTGTTACTTCTACTACTACTACTACTACCACCACCACCACTACCACTACTACTACTATTATTACTTCTACTACTACTACTACTACCACTACCACTACCACTACTACTACTACTACTACTACTTCTACTACTACCACCACCACCACTACCACTACTACTACTATTATTACTTCTACTACTACTACTACTACCACTACCACTACCACTACTACTACTACTACTACTACTTCTACTACTACCACCACCACCACCACCACCACTACTACTACTACTACTTCTACTACCGCTACTACTACTACTACTGTTACTTCTACTATTACTACTACTACCACCACCATCACCACTACTACTACCACTACTACTACTACTATCACGATGACTACTACTACTACCACCACCACTACCTACTACTACTACTTCTACTACTACCATCACAACCACCACCACCACTACTACTACTACTACTACTACTTCTACTACCACCAATACCACTACTACCACTACTACTTCTACTACTACTATTACTTCCACTACAACTTCTACTTCTAATACCACTACTACTATTTCTATTACTTCTACTACTACTACTTCTACTACCACTACCACCACTACCACTACTACTACTATTACTACTACTTCTACTACTACTTCTACTACTAGCACCACTACCACTATGACTACTTCTACTACTAGTACTACTCCTACCACCACCACCACCACCACTACTACTACTATGACCACCACTATGACTACTTCTACTACTACTACTACCACCACCACCACCACCACCACTACTACTACTACTACTACTACTAATAATAATAATAATAATAGGAAAGAAAAAAATACATAAGAAAAAAATATTACTTAATTGAACAAACCAAATCATGCTAATAAATAAAAAATAATAAATAAATAAATAAATAAATAAATAAATAAATAAATAAATAAATAAATAAATAAAAAGAAAGGAAAAGGAAAGGAAAACAAAATAAAGCATCCTATGTTGACTTTGTTCCGGTGTGTGTCGGGACATTAATGTGATCAGAAAGCCCCTCTGTGAGTTAATAAATAGCTCTCAGTTCCGCGCTGCCAAAAACCCCGCCGGCTACAGCTAATGGCCCTCATCAGGGATACACACGCACGCTCTGCCGAAATGAGTCCTGTCGTAAAGAGGAGGCCGCCTGGCCCACTGAATTGTGCTCTCAGGTCTGATTTGTCATTATGGCAGCTGTAAGCAGCCAGTGTGATTTTGATATGGATAATCGCCGACTGATGGTGGGGTGGTGGTAGAGGGGCCAGGGGCAGGCGGAGTGGCCACTAGATTGGACTTTAAAAGCTCTCAGAGTTTTTTGCGTTCGAGCTGTGATTGATGTAATCAGAACGAAGCGCCCAGGAGGACGGGCCAGATTGCAGTCTCTTATTACCTGTTCCGGTGTTATGTAGTTTACCCACTTATCAATGGTGGTTGCACTTTTCTTCTCCACACATTTGATGCACTTCTCGAGCCTTGTAAATATGTGTAAACGTAGAAAGTAAGAAAGTGTGCCAGCTAGCAGCCACATCGGTAACTTACACTGATGGTTTAGAAATATATGACTGTCTGGCTAATTTGGTTAACCTTTGAGTAATTTGCTAGTTAATATTAGTGATGTAATTGCTTTAAATAGTAACCAATGTAGCCTGTAGGAAAGTACAGGAATAATTGGTGCCCGGAGGATTGTGATTGGCTTGCCTGGCGAAATTCAAGACCTAATTTTGGATCCCAGTCCACCCGGTCATGTTACATGTTAACATATGCACTCCTCAAGACAAATTCCTCAAATTTGTAACCTGGCAAAATAAGACTGATTCTGACTCTGATCTGGGCTTTGGCCATAATCAACACCTGTATGCATGTCACATGTGCAGGGGTCCTCATTAGGAGTGGAGTGCATGCAGCAGTGACTCAACCATCACAGTCCAGAAACCAAACACTCAGCGAGCCCCTCAGCAAAAGAACAAAAGTATCCAGGTCCGAATCGTCCGGTTCCTTACAAGTACCTGCTCACCACAGGCTGTGCAGACTATTCAGAAAGCACCGACTTCTGGCCCAAGCAACTCCAGTCTGCAACTCAATGGAGAGATACTAAGAGAGACTTTTGCATAGCCTGAAGAAAAGGGCACTTGATGTGCTCTAGGAGAGTCCACATCCATTAAGTGGGTCTAGCATAAAAGCGTCCTGAAGGTAGGAAAAAGTACATGCGAGGTAATGCATGGGGTGCAGCTTGAAGTTTAGATGCATGTCTTTGTAGGGTGTTTCCATTTACTTCTAATCCATTTGCTTCATATGATGTCACTGTGTGGCCATTTTCATGACCAGGAAAGTCTACATTCTTTGTGTTTTTTAGATTAAGATTAGGGACGGACTGTGCACTAAGTGCTTGTTATATGTCTGTAAATATTGCATTTACATTTTCAGAATATGCTCTTATCCATTTCAAATGGTATGTGATCATCGCGTGAGGTTTATTTGTATTGCAGTGTATAAAAGAAGCTAAAATGATGGTGTCCATTGTGTGACTCCATGGTAAAGACTACAAACCAGCAACTATTGGAAGCTTGAAACCAACTGATTTTGTTTTGTGAACAAATTGCTGTTTTTTGGAACTGAAATTTGAATTCTCCATGGTTCTCCATGCAGCAGAAGACTCTGACTAAAGAGAATATCTACAACTAAATGGTTAATTGTTGCTGTGCTGCACCTAACCCAGCCATAACCCTAACCTCAGAAACCGAAGCAAATCTTCGGAATGGAAATTGTGTTCCACGCTTCAGAACAGAATTTTTTGCGGTGAACGTGCTGCCATGTAAATGTTGCCATAGTGATAGCATTTCTGGAATAACAATAGTATCCATGCCCATGTGAGGGTCACTGTGTTATGCTAGAAAGCATTCTGAATACATTTCTAAAGCTGATTTGTTTTCTTGTACGTGAACATGTGCCCAAGGACATCAGCTATGAGTGCCTGTGTTGCCCAAAAAGTTGGGGAAAACTGAACCTTTTGCAGAATTTCTGTGGAAGGCTGCTGTGGTATTTTTAAATGCCTACCACAGAGATGCACATTATAGGTTTACATTTATTGACTGAAGCCCATATGTTGCTGTGCAGTTTATCAGCCCCCCCCCATGCCGCCCATCAAAAGAAAATGACCACCTTTGGATCATCACAATGCTTGCAGGAACACTTGTACCAGTGTCACACTGGGGTTGGAGAGGTGAGCCAGAAGGTTGCAGGTTCAAATCCCAAGAACAACTTGGAATGCCCTTGGGTAAGCCACTCCAATCCCCACTGCTGATCCTAGACTGGGCATAGTTAAGCAGCGAAACAACTTTTTTCTTGCAGGATTAATAAAGTATTACACAACCATGCCACCACCAAAATATTGATATTAGGCACTATTTTATCAGTGTTTTCAATATGTGCTAAAGTTTCAAGTGTGTGTTTATTATTTTTATTGATTTTTTTGTTTACTTGAATACATATTTATAGACTACTGACATTCACTGCCCACTTAATCCTAAAATTGTGACTGAGAAGACAAACTGTGAAAACTGAAATCTTGATGGACCACTACGTTGTGCCAACATTGCCAATGGTACAATTTTCTGTCACTTCACTTTTTAAAAATATCCAGTACTCTTCTAACGCAGCTACTTCATACTTGAACATTTAGGATATCTTATCAGAAACACCTACCAAACAAGTGCACTTTGTAGGTTTACAGTTACTGACTGTAGTCCGTCTTTTGCTGTACAGTTTATCAGCCCCCCCATCCCCCTCTAGCAATAGTAAATGACCAGCACAGGACCACAGCAGGGCCTAATGCCATGCACACCACTATGTCACCACCAGAATAATATCTGGTAAGTGGCTGGTTCTGTGGTGGTCCCTTGCCATTGATGGATGGGATAGATTGGGGCTTAGAGATTGTGCAATGGATGGGCTACAGTCAGTAATTGCAAATGTGTAAACAGTACCTATATGGGTAGTGTTTCTGATAAAAAATGATCAATGGCGTAACTAATAAACTGGAAACTTGCTCTATATACGCCCTCTCTCTCTCTCTCTCTCTCTCTCTCTCTTGCTCTCTCACACACACATTAATCTTGCTCATTTTATTTTGAAGTTATGGATGGTCTGAAAGGATAAAAGCTTGATGCTTTGAAAGAGAAGCACAATAGGAGCCCCTGAACTTGTTTTGATTCCAGTAATTGGAAATTTCAGTTCAAGAAAGACATGAAATTGGGCTCTGTTGTCTGCCTTTGTTTATCTTTGTTTTGATTCATATACCGATGATGGTAATTTCTCCCCCAACTAACGCTTTATTTGTGCACGATTACTTAAATATACCAGACAGTGTAACCTAAACCAGAAGAAATGTTTGTTAGTTGGACTTTAAACATGAATCCTCTCTACCAGGCTTTCAAATCTACACAGTCTACTATGCTTCCCTGCTGACCCCTTCCCGGCCACTTTATTAGAAACCTCTAATAAATCTCATGGACTCACCTTGCTGATGTTCAATTAGAGATGTACAGTTTGCCAGGAGTACTGAACAGTGCTGCTTCTAGCTGGAAAATTTTGTCATGTTGAAAATGATCAAATACTATCTGGTCAGCGAAGGTCCTTTGATCAAAGACTGATCTAAGGTGAATGGGGTAAAGGACATGGCAACAGATTCTGCAAATGTACACTTATTGTATTTTCGGAAAGACAGCATCCGTCGTTTATTTCATTTCCAGTCAAAACAGCCGTTTAGCACAAGCTATTCATCTTATTGCTACGGTATTTCTGTCAATTTTTCTGCTGTGAGAAGACAATTCAGTGCTATGGGCCTGAAAGGATGTGTGGCTGTCAAGAGGTAACTAAGGAAAGGAGACAAAGAAGCCACCAGTAATCAATCTATTGTTTAACAGCAGCCCTGCGATGGACTGGCAACCTATTCAGGGTGTATCCTGCCTTACGCCCAATGACTGCTGGCATAGGCTGCAGCACCCCCTGCGACCCAGAAGGAGAAGCAGCTTAGAAGATGTATGTGTGTGTGTGTGTGTGTGTGTGTGTGTGTGTGTGTGTGTGTGTGTGCTTAACAGCAGCTTGTTTGTTTATGGAATCTAAATAAGTGAATAATGATCTCTGTCCTTTGCACAGTTCTATATATTATAAAATTGGACTTCATAAAATGGCCAGTGAGGTTGAATAGCCAATTCACGCCCACTGATATGATACACCTTGAACTGAAACCAATGCCATTCCCACAAGCTTTATAAATGGACAGACCTACCACAACCCAGTTTTAAAACATTATACCACATATTAATTAATTGGTCCAAATTTTATAGCTCATGCACTCTGTAATACATTCTCAAGGTTTGCTTTAATGTTTCATTTCAAACTATTTTACAGAGTCAGGAACCACTCTCTAATGACCCAATGATGCTTCTGAACTCCTTTCAATTGTGTGTGACTCTCTCGCTCCCTCTTTTTCTGTGTGAGAGAGAAATATAAGGTCAGCATAGTGGTGTAGTGTGCAGTGATTAGTAGCCAGTTACCTTCTACACAAGCCTCATTTAATGACCAGCAAAATGTGTTGGAATTAGAGCACCTGTCGTATGCAGAATCCAATTCAACCACTGCGTTGACAAAAGACCCTCAGCTCAAATGTCCACTAATGAAGGCTTGAACCTCATGCCACATGCTGTTCATTAGAGCACAATGCTCAGACACTGAATTAGCCACATCCTTTAACACCTTGAACTGTTAAGGACATGTGGTAAGGCCCATATTTCAAACTACTATAACACAGTAGTTTCCTAGTTAGTGAACAATTCACAGTAGTTACTGTATAATAAGCATTTACAACAATAATGAGGTTAAAAGATGAGTCTGCTTTCTTTGGAGAAAGTATTCAGATGTAATTGTTCAGGGTGACGTCAAGTGAAATGAGGCATTCTAGATGAAACACACCTAGATTTATTTATGATGGTGGTGATAGGAATCATCAGTCATGGGCCACAACTCAAATACAAGTTTTATTTACCAGCCAAAGCAACAAGTGAGCCTACACTGGTGTTTGGGGTTTTAATGTGTAATGATGATAATAATAAAGTAGTGATGAATCTGAAAAGATAAGTTTTCTTTCAATACAATTTTGCCTTTGATCACCCTACATCTACTACTTCACCTTTATGTTGTATTATACAGTGCATCCGGAAAGTATTCACAGCGCTTCACTTTTTCCACATTTTGTTTTGTTACAGCCTTATTCCAAATTGAATTATATTAATCTTTTTCCTCAAAATTCTACACAAAATACCCCATTGTGACCATGTGAAAAAAGTTTTCTCGAGAGTTTTGAAAATTTATTAAAATTAAAAAACAAAGAAATCATATTTACATAAGTATTCACAGCCTTTGCCATGAAGCTCAAAATTGAGCTCAGGTGCATCCTGTTTCCACTGATCATCCTTGAGATGTTTCTACAGCTTAAATGGAGTCCACCTGTGGTTGATTGGACATGATTTGGAAAGGCACACACCTGTCTATATAAGGTCCCACAGTTGACTGCATGTCAGAGCGCAAACACCAAGCATGAAGTCAAAGGAATTGTCTGTAGACCTCCGAGACAAAATTGTCTCGAGGCACAAATCTGGGGAAGGATACAGAAAAATTACTGCTGCGTTGAAGGTCCCAATGAGCACAGTGGCCTCCATCATTCGTAAATGGAAGAAGTTCGGAACCACCAGGACTCTTCCTAGAGCTGGCCGGCCGTCTAAATTGAGCGATCGGGGGAGAAGGGCCTTGGTCAGGGAGGTGACCAAGAACCCAATGATCACTCTGTCAGAGCTCCAGCGTTCCTCCGTGGAGAGAGGAGAACCTTGCAGAAGGACAACCATCTCTGCAGCAATCCACCAATCAGGCCTGTATGGCAGAGTGGCCAGGCGAAAGCCACTCCTTAGTAAAAGGCACAAGGCAGCCCGTCTGGAATTTGCAAAAAGGCACCTGAAGGACTCTCAGACCATGAGAAACAAAATTCTCTGGTCTGATGAGACAAAGATTGAACTCTTTGGTGTGAATGCCAGGCGTCATGTTTGGAGGAAACCAGGCACTGCTCATCACGAGGCCAATACCATCCCTACAGTCAAGCATGGTGGTGGCAGCATCATGCTATGGGGATGTTTCTCAGCAGCAGGAACTGGCAGACTAGTCAGGATAGAGGGAAAGATGAATGCCGCAATGTACAGAGACATCCTGGATAAAAACCTGCTCCAGAGCGCTCTTGACCTCAGACTGGGGCGACGGTTCATTTTTCAGCAGGACAACGATCCGAAGCACACAGCCAAGATCTCAAAGCAGTGGCTTCAGGACCACTCTGTGAATGTCCTGGAGTGGCCCAGCCAGAGCCCAGACTTGAATCCGATTGAACATCTCTGGAGAGATCTGAAAATGGCTGTGCACAGACGTCTCCCATCCAACCTGATGGAGCTTCAGAGGTACTGCAAAGAAGAATGGGCAAAACTGCCTAAAGATAGGTGTGCCAAGCTTGTGGCATCATATTCAAAAAGACTTGAGGCTGTAGTTGCTGCCAAAGGTGGTTCTACAAAGTATTAAGCAAAGGCTGTGAATACTTATGTAAATATGATTTCTTTGTTTTTTAATTTTAATAAATTTTCAAAACTCTCGAGAAAACGTTTTTCACATGGTCACAATGGGGTATTTTGTGTAGAATTTAGAGGAAAAAGATTAATTTAATTCAATTTGGAATAAGGCTGTAACAAAACAAAATGTGGAAAAAGTGAAGCGCTGTGAATACTTTCCGGATGCACTGTATGTAAAACAAAAAAAGTGCTTTAGGCAAAACACTCACTTCAACATTGTTGGATTCTTGTAGAACAGTATCTCAGGCATGATGCAGTGCATCTGTAATTGTTTCATGTATTATAATCGTTAAATCACGGGCGTCCAATATGTCAATTGTGATCAACCAGCCGATCGCACTGTGCATATTGGTAGACCACATCTCATTCAAACAGACTATCAAATATTAGCACTTTCTTACTGAGGGTCAATGTGATTGACTGACCTGAAATGACCTGCCTCTTTAATTTACTTTTATTTAATTTACCGTAGCTACTGCACAGCCAGCCTAAAGCACTGCTGTGAATATGCCTCGCTAGAAATCTAGAAAGTTTTCATTCATCAGTTACCAGTTCGTGCAGTTCAACGAGATGGTATGTGACTCAAACCTGGAGTTATGAGCCAAAGAAGGCAAGTTGAGATACATATATGCGACTGTTAGTGACTGTGTGTCTGTCATCTGCCCCTCGCCTGTAATTGGTGGGTTCATGTGTCTATATTTTGTGTGAAACTGACCAGTGGACAGACATGAAATGCTGCAGCAGTAGTTTTGGAAATTAGCAATGAGGATAACATTTGTTTACTATTTTCTGCATATATTCTGCTACTTTTTGTGAATCTAAGACTTTGATAAACCCATTTCAAACACCAAAACAGTAAAGCTGCGTTTTCACAAGAGAATGTCTAAAACTAGACTTTAACTTTTAAGTCTTAGGGTTGAATCACTTTACACAATATTCTAGCTCAACTAGGACCTCATTATATAGAGAACTGACATTATTCTGAGCATTTTGATATATAACATATGGGTATGTCAAGAATATATGCAAATAAAACAAACAAACCAAAACAAAAACGATCCCAGAGAGTTAACCCCATTAAATCCCAGGCTTATTACACACTGAGGCTTATCAACTACAGGGACTTCAGTATAAACTGGCTGAGCTATTTTCAGGTTATAGAAGTGTGTAATATAACTTTAATAAAAAAGAATAAATAAAATTCACCCACTGGCTCTGCCCATTTAAGGGGTTAAGTAATCAAAAATAGATTTTAGAGTTTCGATTTCTTCCATACTTTTGCGGTCACTGCCCACTTCCACATATTTGATAGTTTCGCTGCCTTCAAATGTGAAAAAAAATCTGAAAAATAAGGTAAACTTTGACTGGTACTGTATGTAGCACCAAAGCTACCCAGGTGCATCTTTCTTCCACTGAAAGCAAGTTTAATTCTTGTGTTTTTCAGTGAAAGGCAGGAAATCAAGCACAGCGAGTGTGCACCAGTGAATAAACATCCACCTGCATGCAGAACCCAAACACACTCTCTGACACTGAGCCCCCACAAACACATGCATGCAGATACACACACTCTTCTACTTCACACATCTATCAAAATGAAAGGCTGCCAAGTTTCATTTGTGAGTATGGCCTTCGTGACAAATGAGGCACCACAGGGCTCTCAGGAGGAGAGAGGAGCGTGCGTGTATATGTGTGGGTGTGTGTTAGGGATGGGGCACACGTGAGTGGCAGTAGACCCACATGTCAGCCTTTTGAATGACAAACTGCCAGTGTCTGGTGATGGCTCTCCACCGCTAATGCATCAAAAGCCTGCGCCGGCGGTTTCATCCACCTGGGCGCTAATTGCTAGTGACGGACAGCGCTTTCGCATTTGTTCACTCCTCAAAAAATAACATTTACACAGTTTTCCCCTTACCCAAATGTAACTGATGAGACAAGACATGTTTGGCATCTGAAGTTTGCTTCTTCAGTTTTGCACCGGAGCTATGAGGCAAATGCTGACACGTAATGAAGGCACATACGTCTCTAATTAGCACGGTGCGAACTGCAAGCCTAAATTGTCACATCATGTGTATCAAAGTGTGTTTGGCTTTTGAGTAACTGCAAATAGACCTTATTCATTTACTATACAGCCCTGTTCACTGGCACTGTTCCCTAAAGTACCATGTTTGAAAAAGAGACCTGTGGGTGTGAAGAAATTTGTAGATGTTTAAATAAAAACATTGCAGGGGGTACCCAAACTTTTTCCAGTGGACAGGTCATCATAATCTACGAAATTTTCTATGAAAAAGTTGGCCCCATCCTTTTTTTAAAGCTTTGGAACTTTTAATGCTTTTTAATGCAAATGGCTGAAAAACCACACTAAGCTTATTCTGATCATTTGCACTGAATGGTGTCAGATGGCCCACTATGTTTCTTCCTGAGTTCGTTTTTAGCTGGGAATTCATCGTCATAGTTTCTGTGTATAGTTGGAAAATGCCTCTCGATGTTCCTCTTCTTTGGAAGTGTGATGGCTACTTGGCAAATCCTCCACCTGGGTAAGCGCCCTACACTAAACCAATAAGGGTCCTTGGGCAAGACTCCTAACACCGCCTAGGCCTACTTGTGTAAAATGATCAAATTGTAAGTCGCTCTGGATAAGAGCGTCAGCCAAATGCCATAAATGTAATGTAAAAATGTAAATCAAGCAAACTGAGTCAGAATTTGACACTGTAAAATTAGTCCCTCACCAACTCTGGAAGGAAGAGGTTAGGTTTTGGATTCTTTGTGCTCGGACTCTCACTCACTGACTGGAAGAATCAGTGTAGGTTACAAAAGGTAAAATGCGAAAATGGCACCTACACGAACTCCTACTGATAGATGAAAACTTTCTACAATGCTAAACAGGCACATTCACAGCAGTGCTTTAGGCGTCTGTGGTGTAGCTATGGTAACAAGCAATAAATTAATGAGACAGTGGCCACATTTTGCGTCAGTCAATCACGTTGACACAGCTAGAAGCAATAAGAAAGTGTTGAAATTTGATTGCCTGTTTAAATGAGGTGCGATCTACCAACATGCAGTGTGATCGACTGGTTGATCGCGGTTAATTTATTTGTCACCCCGACTTTTTAAAAAAACATTTTAAGGATTCTTTCTGGAGCTTTTTTGAAATGTAATGAGGGTCTTCATATTCACATCTCATTTACAACATCTACTGAAACGTTCACATTGTGGCTCTTGCTTCTTCTTTGGCCTTAAGTGTGCAGTTGTACTCCATTCATTGTTAAGTTGCGGTTGGAAATCCCAAAATGCCCAATGGAAAATTGTCCAGTCAGCTTTTTTCCCTGAATCTGTTATCTGGTCACATACAGCCAAATTAGCTCACCCATTAGTTTAGCCTTCAGGAGCAAGATCAAAAACTTTACACCTTAACTACTAACATTAGAAAGTGACCGATGAATCAACCTTTTGATTTACAAATGGTGGGACTAATTTCGAGAAAAAAAATTACTCTACACTGTTAGAAATAAAGGTTCTGTGCAGGTACATTTCCTGTTCATCAAGAAAATCTGGCCTAATATCTGTTAGTAGCTTCAAATAGAACATATGGAATATCTTTGACAAGCATGGAATTTCCTGGATCAGTCTAGACTGGCCAAAATGATCATGTCCCCCAGCATTACAAATCCATCAGGGATGTAAGAAATACATCATATTTTGACAGAGTTTTCTCATTAATGGCCTGAACAGAAGGCCTGCCTCTAAGAGTCATGGCTCACCACTGCATAACAGTGTGTTTGAGGTTGCTTATCAACTTAATATGACTCGAGGCAACTGTGTAATGCAGCTTGCACAGTGCTACATACTCACTGCATTAGCCTTGTTACTCAGTACTTTTGATCATTTTTATAGATGGGAAAAGGCCTTCAGTCTCCAATTGGTGTTCCAGATTGTTCCATTTCTGTCTGGGAGATAGAAAAGGAACTTTAATCTTGGATTTTGCTTTTCTTCAGACCCATCCTTTTCTTCTGAAGGCTCTTCTGCACCATTGAGAAGGCCCAGATTCGTTCACCTCGCTTGGCACTTCTCTTAAAGTGCGGGCCGCACAGGGCAGCCCAAAAAGAAGGAGAACAGAAAAACCCACAGCCTTCCACAGCCTTTGTGTTCTCAGTCTAATGGACACTCGAGTATTCGGTCAGTGCCTGTTCTCCCTCTCTCTCTTTCCCTTTTCTTTCTCCCTCTCCTCCCCCTTGCCATCTGTATCTGCACGTTTGATAATGTCTCCCTTGGCTCAGCTCGCGAGAAAGCCGCTCCGCTTACAGGATGGTGTTTAATGTGTCTCCGGATATGGAGAGTTTTAGTGCACGTTTGTGAGGAAGCTGGGTTTATGCCTCTGTTTATAGTGAGGTGTGTGCGCACAGAGGTTACGAGGGAGCTGTTGATGACTGTTGTGCTGAGTGTGTTTGTGCTATCCCAGCGTGCCTTGTTATCCTTCACCATCCCCACTGCCACTCCATCATTTCTGAGAGAGAGAGACAGAGAGACTGAGAGTGAATCGCTGTTATCTCAGCTTGCTGTGCCTGACAGCCAGAGAGCTCACATGCAGTAGCCAGATGAAGAGATAATTTGGCCACCCCTTCCTTTTTTCTCTCTCCATCACCTCCTCATCCTATTCTTCTCCTGTCTTTGGGAGAAGGGATGGATAGCCAGTCTTAAAAGTGTATAAACTACAGCCTATAATATAAAGTTTATACAACTCTCATAGTTTTACGATCAGATCTGATTTTTGAATATCATTTTTATATAGACACTGGATGTGACAGAATGTCTTAAAGGGCGAAAAAAAAAAAAAAAAAAAAAAAAAAAAAAAATATATATATATATATATATATATATATATATATATATATTTCCCTTGCTCCCCACAATCCAGGCCAGTGGTGAAATTGGGTCAGCTACAGAGAAGTACACTGCCCAATACAGCAGTTAGAACTTAATGAGAGCTGTAAGTTATAGTTCAGGTGTCTGTAGTCCAGTTTTTTATCAGGTACCCTATAATATTACATCCATATAGCACCATAATCCACACCATAATCTGCATTCCTAGATCACTAAATGCCATAATCTTACATTTTGTTAATCCTACATCCCTATTGTCCCATGACTTTACACCTAGTTAGTGATCTATAGTCTTAGATCACTAAAGTTGCGTAATCTTAATCCTTGTTAGTCCTACATTCCTAAAGTCTCATTTTATGTACTTCTATATGCCTATACACACACACACACACACACAGATACAAACACACACACACACAGATACAAACACACACATATATATATATATATATATATATATATATATATATATATATATATATATATATGCACCTATAGTTTTGCAGTCTCACATTCCTATCTTCATGGTACTATAATCTTACCTAAAGGTCCCATAATCTCACAACACTATAGTCCTGTAATCTTACACTGCTATTGTCACAAATCCCTATAGTGCCCTAATCTACACACTGTAATCTAATTAAAGTCTTGTAATCCCACATCTATATAGTTCTACATCTCTGTAGTGTCGCAATCATAAACACTGTAATTTTACATAACTAAAGTCTTGTAATCCCATCTATATAGTTCTACATCTATAATGTAGTATCTTAATCTTACATCTGTACAGTGCTTTGTCTCTATAACCTATCGTCCTGTAATTGTACATAGCTATAGTTCTATATATACATGTAGTTTAAGAATATCAGACCCCATTTTACAGCATTACACACATGGTCCTACATTCTTACAGCAACATAATCTTACACCTCTTTACCCTTGCACAGTCCTCTTTCTTCAAATCTATTTTCCTAAGAAAGTTGCAGTGCCATATGCCCAGGCAAAGAAACAAAACCTGCAGAGGTAAATTCCTGAAAACAGAAGAATGAACAGAAGTGATGGGAATGGTAACACCTGTAGTCCTTCTGTGGTGGAACCACCATCTGAGCAAACACTTACGAATACACACACATAGACCCAAGGTGAGAATGCCACTGTATAAACAGAGAAAAGGCGATTCATTTGCACATTTTAGACAACAAGCTGCAATCTTGTTGAAAATTATAGCAACATCTTGAACATCTTAACAAGTGAACTGGGGAAATAAGACGTGGTGAGCTCTCCAAGGTGCTGAAACTGGCTGACAAAGGCACTAATGACCACACAGTTACCCCGTTCTTAAACCAAGCCTGTTTTTTTTTTCCCAGTACAAACGCATTCATCAGGTTTTCACTTTTTTTTTTTTTTTTTTTTTTTTAGTGGCTGCTGGGTAGCGGAGGGAACAGAGTCTTTGGAGAGAGATTACTGAACTAATCTACAGCTCAAAGTCCTCACAGCATCCGGGTAGAAAATAAAGGGATTTAGAAAAGCAATTCCGCGTTCAATATCAGCCACCGATCTTTAAGACAACAGTCCATATCTTGATCTTTTTTCCGTTTTTTTTTTTTTCCCTTGCGGTCGTTCCATCTGGACACCATGACAAGAAGCTGGGGCCGAGAGCTGCTCTGGTGTGCAGATAATTCTGTGCTGGGAATCAAACTCAGACACTAAGACATGGAAATCGAGTCACACAAGGAACTGATTTGCAGATCACTGCAGCAGATATCACAAAAATGACCCATAGTGTTTACGGCTTTTCTTTTGGTTCCAAATAGGGCTGTAATGCTTTTGCAATTAACTTATTTACTTGATTAAATAAAAGTCAAAATGTACCTGCATATATATATATATATAGGGTCAGTTTCAAAGCAGAGCTACAAAAAACACAGACCCACATTCTTATATGTCTTTATTTGTTACAAATAATACAATTCAGTCAGTTCTGCTGACGTATTGAGTTAAATTGCATAATTTGTGATATAATCAAATCAAATCAAATTTATTTGTATAGCACTTTTTATAACTGATGTTGTCACAAAGCAGCTTCACAGACTTTCAGAAATGACAGAGTGAACCCTGGTGAATAAGCCAGGGGTGACGGTGGCAAGGAAAAACTCCCTCAGAGCTGAGGAAGGAACCTTGGGAGGAACCAGGCTGACCAGGGGGGGACCCATCCTCCTCTGGTCAAACTACCTACAAGTGATTATACTACTAATATTAATAGCAGTAGTATTAGTAGTAGTAATAGCTAGGAGTCTATGAGAACATCAGTGTACGGTGGGCAGCTAGTCCAAGGTAGGTGGCAGTAGCTTGGGCGTGGGCAGCTGATCTGAAGTGGGTAGCAGGAGAGCTCGACAGTCAGTTGTCCTTCAGTGTCCGGCTGGACATGTGGGCGGAGTAGCTGAGGCTGAGACAACTCAAATACCCAGTGTAATTGACAGTGACAGCCTTAGTTGCAACCTGCTCAAGAAATCTCTAATAAGTCTACTGTCAATGCTTTCTCTAATACCATGAGTACAGGAAGGCTTGGAAAAGATGTGAAATCCAGCTGATCTGCTGTCTATCTTCCTCCAACTTTCTCTCTGAGCCCCTCTCAGGAGAGACCTGCTAACGGCTAGCTAATCAGCTACATCTGACATGTTCATCACCAGCCCCACACACACTGCCATGTCAGAGCACCGGACAGCAGGACAGATGAACATGATCAGGCCTTCGCCCCACACGGCAGCGCTGTACAGCAGCTATGTGTGTGCGTGAAGGTTCGAGTAGGCCTCTGTCCTCACCCTTTCCTTTCCCTCCACCTCAATCACTTTTTCCAGTGATTACGGCGCTCGATAGTGGAGTAACGTGAAATTACTTATTGACTCGAACTGGGAAAGTTATTTATAATGTCAATGGCTAATTCCCCCATGGCTGCTTCACAAGGCTGGCCAGTTTATGTAGTATGTGTGAAGAGGGTTAGCAGAATAAAACACGTTCTCTTTTACCCATGGACTGCCTCCACATCTCCATTTACAGGCCAGTCATTCAGGCAGGCTGTGGGCATGGACAGAATCTCAGGAACAAAGCACTTTTCCAGAATCACAGTCCACATTATAGGCTAAATGAGAATGTGAGTGGAGGCAAATATATGTGTATTATACCAACAATCATTCTAGACTCTCTTCTTCTCACATTGAACCTACTAGCTAAAATATTGGGGGTGTAACAGTGGAAACCATTCAAAATACTCATTAGCCGTTTTATCTGAAATATCTACCATATAGGAGCCCTTTATAGTTATACATATACTGACTATAGCCCATATGTTGTTGTACAATTTATCAGACTTCCATCACCGTCTGAGGGACCACCATCAGATTTAGCTACCCCCCAACTTAGAATACCCCTGAGGTAAATGGTCCCTTTGTCACTTGGAAGCAAGAGCCTTCTAGATTTCAGACTCCTCAAAAGAAAAAGCAATGAAAATGTTACAAAATCTAATTCGTCTTGCACTCTTATAGCACAAGATGAGCTCAAGGGAGCTCCTTAGTCCTTGTGCAATTTTCACCTTAAGCAAATCAAAGAATCCAACAAATCGTAGGTAGATCAACCATTTTCAGAAGCTGCTATCACCATGGCAACATTTACAATGGCTAGCAATTTTCAGTCATGTAACATTGCGGTGTTAGACACATTCTGCAATGCTTTGTGTTTGGAACGTATGCTGGTGACATCCTGTGTAAATAAAAATAATGCATGGCCATGACTTAGTAAGGCATGGGAACAAGATAATGAAGTCATGGCCATGGCAGTAAGGTGGGGGAACAAGATTTTAATGCATGGCCATTGTCAACCTCACTTTAGAGATGTCTCTTGGCTTAATGCTTTCTAGCTGCTCCAGTTCATCTGTAATCAAGCTTTGCCTGAAATGAAAACCTGGTCAGCAGTGATCCTGCGGTGGTCCTTTTCCATTCATGGATGATGCTGAGGGTGCCTGACACAGTGTAAGCCAACATATGGGTCAGTAATTGTAAACCTACAAACTGCACCAAGTTGGTGGGTGTTTCTGATAAAATGGCCATTAAGTATGAATATTTCATGTGGTGTTTCTGTGATTGTGTGCTGACTGATTGATATAGTTGAGGCCTCTTTTATTTAACCAAGGCCACTGAAAATAATTTGTTGAAGCCCCTCATTCGCTATGTTTTTGAAAGACAAAAGGTCCATGTCGCACGCACGAATAAGCCAGTCAGCCAACCAGGCTTATTAGCCTTTGCTACACAACACCAATAGCCTTGCTTATTATCATCACTTTTTCACAGGGGGAAAAAGACTGCCTCGTTATTTCAGGTATTGTTCCACAAATGGCTTATTAGGTGGGTTTATTACAGTCTGCTAGAAACAGCCTTTCTAATGACCCCCATTCTCTTACAGCAAGTGTCTTCATGGTAAGATTAAGATGGTAAATCAATTCTTGACTACTGGTCGATTTTATGAAAATCCTAGTATCAGAGAGCCTAGTGTCTGTCCCATTCTGAAGTAGGACAATTTCCCCCTCTTTCACGCAAATACACCTCTCCACCCACGCTAACTGTATTATCATGATATTCTAATCCACTGCATGGTCAATTACAGTTGAATGCTCTGCCCACAGCCAAGATTTGGGGGATAAAATAAATAAATAAAGAATGAAGCATAATGGTGTTAGGAAGATACTGGGGAGGTGAATAAGTGATAATAATACTTAACTGGGCATGTAAGGGCTGAGGCATGTATACCGCAGTATATTTCGAAGGCTCCAGGCTTTCAAATCACATTATTGTCACATTCATTTCATATTTTCTTATTCTTAGAAAGGCACGAATACACCGTATCACTTAAGATGCTAAGTCCTTTGCATGCAGACAGCATCTTTTGTGGTTTTGCAGAGAGTCACTTGAGCAGTTCTTGGATAGATGCTTGAGCTAAGACAAGGTTCTGCTTGTGACGTCCTCTTCACGATAACCCGGCACCAGCAGCAAGGTCGCCACGTCCTCATAAACTCCTCAGTACCTCAGACGCCACTCACAGAACTCGTTAATCAAACTTCTCCGACAAAAGAGCACTGATGGAACAGGTTTTCATCTTACAAAGCACCATGACAATGACAAGCTGGACGGACGAAGGGACCTGATGATAGAGCAGACGTTTTGTTCAGAGGCACTTATCAAATATAAGCTCATATAATTGGACTGTGTAGTACTGCTCTGTACTTCCAAGCCATGGTATTTTGACATTCCTGGCATGCTACACATTGTCCACATATGATGTAGGTAGTGAAGGGCTTTTAGATGCTTTTTCAGGGATGTTGCAGTGAAGTCCAAGGACTCATTTGATGCAGTTATGCATTAATTATTTCAACCAATCAGAGCATCATCTAAGAACATACAGATATTTCTGCTAATAACAGTATTCAAGGGGAAAAGATTGTCTAAAGTGGCATATTGTGTATGTATTTGCTTCGGAAGCAGTGACCATGAGAGTATGTAGGGGTTGTGCATGGCTATTCAAATACTCGTTTAACCATTAATCATATGACTCATGTACAAATTACATTTTAATGGCCAAAGTCCTACTTCTTTTACACATTAGATCTGTGAATCTGCCCTAATGTCACATTTATATGTTCAAAACTGGTCATAATTAAGTGTTATGGACTTCAATATTCTTCCAGAGCAGGCAGTTATCTTTTATAAACTACACTAATCCACAGTGCATAATCCATCAGCTCTAGTTAAGGCCAGTTAGCGTGGCTTTGCCCCTAGTGGCCGATTGAGGGAATTACTGCAGCTTGCAGCGCTAACAGCTCAGCCAGAGCCAGGCTACTTAAAAACAGCTGGACCACTGGCTGGGAGCAGCTGCTAAGTGCCTGAAGCTAAGGTCATATGAGTAATTCAACCACCCCACCCTCCCCCAACACACATACATACTATGCCTCCCTCCTCGTCCCTTTCGCTTCTTTTCCTTCCCCCTGATAAGCCATCACAGCCCACTCAAGCCACATGCAGAGGCCGCACTGGAGCCAGCGTGAACCCTGGCAAGCCGTGTCCAACCCGGCATTTAACCACAGCAGCTGAGTTCACCGATGGCTACAATTACTGCCATTAGCAAGCCTAATTAACAGATCCAATGGCAGACCAAGGCATCTCCTTTTAGCCACCTGGCTTTGGATCTCACTCCTATGTCAGCACAGCAAGGTGTAGCTTGAAAGAAAAAAAAAACTGATACAATTGCCCAACACTCAATTTTAAAAATGAACATGCCAAGAAGAGTTTTGGCTTGCTAAAGAAGTTGAAAGTGTTTTCTTTATGGCATCTTTACACAAATCGTTGATTGACCTTAACATTAAGAGGATGTTCTTTGAAATTTTAAAAGGATCTTCACCCTCACATTTTGGGAAAAAAAAAAGGTTCTTCAAAAGAACTATCCATCCATTGAATGGTGCTTTAGGGAACCAGACTTGCTTCTCATATGACTTCACTCAGAATAACTATTTTTGGCTCAATTCTTTGAAAGAGCACTGGCTGATTGGCCCATGTTAGCTCTAAAACTTACCATCTTTGCTTGCTTGCAAGCTCTCTCTTGCTTTCTTTGCCTCTCTTATTCTCTTTCTCTCTCCTATTCTTTCTCTCCATGACCATACAGCATGTCGGTGACCTGGGATGATGTTAATAGTAATATTTCCAAGCGGCTCTACGCTGCCGACATGCGCCAGTCATGTCGTTGCCAGAAGAGATAAGCGAGCGAGCAAACACAATCGGAAAAGGAACACAATAGCTCATCGGAGCAAGGCTGACGAGGGAGGGCTGGCACAGACCCCGGTGCCAACATGTTGGCAATGCCAGCCATGCTCTTTCCTATCCTCTGTTGTTCTGCCATCCCAAAAATGGCACCCCCCTTTCAAATCAGTTCCTCTCTCTCTTGCTCGCTTTTGCTTATTACAGTCTGAGGCTGTTTTCTAGCAGGTAAACACTATTGTTTTGGTGCCCCTGACGCACATCCTTGGACGCCGGTCCCTCATTAGACTCTGGGCAAATGACTTTTTAATGAACTCCAAATGACTTCTTCATATGAAGGCCATTAGAGCCTGGGCTCTTTGTGTAAGGGAGATATTTTCAATTACAGAGAGCTCTTCGTAAGCAAAGCTTTGTTTTTTTTTTCTGTCACCTCAACTTGCACTCTCTCTCTCTCTCTCTCTCGCTCTCGCTGTCGCTCTGCCTTGGTATGAAGTGCTCTATACACCCTGCATTGCTAAACTAACTCTGTCTCCACCCCCTGATTAGCTAATCTGGACTGTTGCATTTCACAAACAACTCTTAGTAGTAGGAAAAGTTAAGCAGACTAAAGCTACCAAAGACCCAGCCATTAGAGAAAGCAGAAATGCACCATGCTTCCTCTGAGGGAAATCCTCTTTGCTTCATTAGAGTCCTTAGAATGGGAAACAGCAAGCCTTGTTTTCCTTGCTAGCCATCCATCTGTCAGAGCTAACTGTAAACGTTCATTCCCAAACAAAGCTAGACAACATGGAAGAACACAGCATTTCATGGATGTGATCCATCAGTATAACTGTCAATCTATGATTAAATGATCCAAACAACATTAACTATATTAACTGTATTAACTAATCAAAATGAAGTGTTTCAGCGAGTCGTTGGGCCACCATGAGTCACGAGAATAGCTTTTATCAAAGATTCCACACGTTTCTGGAACTGTACAGGAAGGATGGAACACTTTTATTCCAAAGGATATCCAAAAGTCTCCCATATGTGCTCAGTTAAATTTACATATACACCGATCAGGCTTGCCTCTACACTCATTGTCCATTTTATCAGCTCCACTTACTCTATAGCTGCACTTTGTAGTTCTACAGTTACAGACTATAGTCCATCTGTTTCTCTGATACTTTGTTAGCCCCCTTTTACCTGTTCTTCAATGGTCAGGACCCCCATGGACCCTCACAGAGCAGGTACTATTTGGGCAGTGGATCTTTCTCAGCACTGGTGTGTTAGTGTGTTGCGCTGGTCTGAGTGGATCAGACACAGCAGTGCTGCTGGAGTTTTTAAAAAAAAAACTCAATGTCACTACTGGACTGAGAATAGTCCACCATCCAAAAATATCCAGCTAACAGAGTCCTGTGGGCAGCATCCTGTGACCACTGATGAAGGATCTCTGACTTTACAACTACAAGTTGGATGGACAAGGTAGGAGTGTCTAAAGTGGACAGTGAATGGGCACGACATTTAAAAACTCTAGCAGCACTGCTGTGGCTGATGCACTCGTATCAGCACAACACACACTAACACAGTGTTACTGCAGTGCTGAGAATGATCCACCACCCAAATAGTACCTGCTCTTTTGGGGTCCATGGAGGTCCTGACCACTAAAGAACAGGGTAAAAGGGGCTAATAAAGTATCAGAGAAACAGATGGACTACAATCTGTAACCGTAGAACTACAAAGTGCACCTATACAGTAAGTGGAGCTGATAAATTAGACAATGAGCGTAGAAACAAGGAGGTGGTCAGAATGATCGTGTATGGTTATAAATACCACAATGTACGATTTGGATGATTTTCATTCTCACCAAACCATTCATTCTTGTGGATTGGGGGCATTATCATTCTGGAACAGGCCAGAATAGAAATGTTTTTCATCAGGTAAAAGTCAGTGTGAATAACTTTGTATGTGTGTATTGATTGGCAGGGGCTCTTTCCTCTACCGGACCTGAACCATGCCAAGAAAATACCCATGACAGCAAAAGAGCCACTGCACCTCCTCACTGCAAGTCATCGAGAACCAGTGCTAGCACCAATGGCTTTTGTACCACTGAACTCTCAAACATGCTTTTGTTGTTGTAATGAGGGTTTATGCACTGCAACCCTACAATAATATTCCCCTCTATATAGGTGTTGATATGCTGACACAGTCTGATAGCTTTGTTTGAACCGAGGGAGAACAGAGGTCCCTTTTTAGAGTCATTTATTGCTGTGCTCAGTATTGAAATATTACTTTACTTTATCCATTATTATCACAGCAGTCCCAGCAAATAATGTTGTTCATATTGCCTTCGTCCCCAGATGCCACCATCAGAACTGACTGAAATTCTGAAACAGTCACTTAGGGACACGGACTATTCTTGGCCTGCTGTGCGGTCTGTCAAAAAAAAAACAAAAAAAACTGCGAGTCTAGGTGGAGTTACTATTGTATACACAGCTTGGAGATGCTTGGGAAGGCAATGATAGAAGCAAATATGATTAAATGTAGATGAATGGTGTGCATGGCCCACACCTCTCAAAGCAGATGTGCTGTGTTCCATAGCACTCATCTCATTAAGATGTCATGTGAATGAGCTAAATGGGTTTATAGCAAAATGCCCCAGTGACTATTTCACTTGCTCTGTCTTTCTCTCTTTGTCTCTTTCGCTTGGTCCCCCATCCTTTCCTCCCTGCACCCTGCCTGTCGCTCTTTAGCTGTCGATGGCCCTTTAAAGCCTGTCAGAAGCCCTTTCCTGAGCACTTCCCAAACATATTGTGCTTTTTCACATAATTAGGCAAGAGGGATTTCATTAAAAACTCAGGACGGCAGGTTCCACCACTCTTCCACTGGCGACACACTGCCATCAGTCGCACAGGCTTTCCCAGCAGGATTGCGGTCTGTCTGCTCTGCTTTCTCCTCTCTTTCTCCCATTCAGGAGCATCATCCTGACATCCAAAAACAATGGAAGACTAAAAGGGTCCCCATCTGGAAAGCTAAAAGTTCGTGTATGTTTTAGGATTTTAGTCATTCTTCTCTAGTTATGGGCTGACAATGGATGTCAGACTCTCAGCTGTTGTTTTCGTGATCTGAAGTTAGAAAGACCTTGCCAACAAAGTCCAGGTAAACAAAGAGAACAAAAAGATGTCTAGTCAGTTTTGCTGTGGGTGTATTGCAGCACTGTTCTCTGTATCTGTTTACTGCTCAGAAATTCTGTACATATGTCTATATATATGTACACCTGTTTCCAATCATGAATGGACAGTATGCATATCTGTTTACACCTTGCATTTCCGTGGGTCTTGAATGTGTCTCCACTCGTGATTGGATATCATGCCTAGAGGAAAGATACCCTCAAATATACCAAGACAAAAGCATGCTGGAAGTAATCCCAGACCAATCCTACGCCTCATAAGCAATTAAGACCAAAATTTAAACAGCTGTCTTGAATAGCAGTAGAAACTTTATTATGCAGATCATTTTTGGATGATTGCTTCATTTTCACTTCCAATCACTGCTTAGCGGCCATTCAACTATTTGCCATTGCCTTGGTCAAAATTTCTGGTTTGTTTCAAGCCATGACACAGCATTCTTTGAATTTGAAACTCCAGATATTCCAAATATATGCCTGGGCCATTTGTAAAAAGGAGACTTGCTACCTTTACAAAGTAGAGAATGCCTATTTCCAAAGCCACACACACACAGACACACACAATATATATATATATATATATATATATATATATATATATATATACAACATATATATATATATAATGAACAAGAGTCTAAGAAAAAAAAAAAAGATCACCAGAGGTGATCTATGAACTGTTTACTTCTGTCATTGAAGGTAAGATATAAATGATCCATAAACATTTTTCATGCCTGCTGTGCCAGTATGCTTTAACCTTGAATGCTTGACAAATTCAGTATTTAAGTTTGCTGGTGTTTCCTTTGTTCTGTACATCTCACTTGACTGTTTTAATTGATTTAATCTTCAGTGGGATATAATGTATGCTTTTACGAAACGGTTGCATTGATTGCTGGGTTTATATTGACCTATGCTCTTGTTTGTGCATGCTATAGTGTTAATAATGTAACAGGGTGTTGGAATATGTAAGATGATGACTGTGCTGTTGTCAGTAATAGCCTATAAACTCATATCGTGCCATAGTGCATTTGGGAAATGTATTGTTGAGCAACTGGCATTTGTCTTTCTGTAACCAGGGTAGCTCCTTCTGGATGATAACAAGTGTATAACAAAAAAATAAATAAAAACATTAGGCTATCTCTTACATTAATTAAGGAGGTTTGCTTCTGGAATCAGACAATCTAGTTCTAGTTTTGCATGCCATAAACCCTAGGCTATGCTACCTGGCTGGAACATCCCAAATTAATTAGGTAAGGGGCCACCAAGCATTTGTGTCGAGAGATCTTTAACCTACAGATATCATGGACTTCTAAGGCAACGTATAAATAAGAGAAGAAAGAATCTACGCTGCTTCTTTTGCCTCTGCTATGATGATTCATTTTATTAGAGTGGTGGTTTGTTGTTGAGGATGCACCGTGCTTTAGCATTCACATTACAAATGTTATATCATATGTGTCCCTGACCACCTCTGCTTGTGTGAGAGATTAGATCACAATGTGTCTCTGAAACAGATTGGATCCCATTCCCACCTTCACCATGTACTATCCACTTACAGTCAGTTTATTCATGACATATGTTAATATCAGGTGTGTATATATCCAACCTAACCTCGCTTATAAGACGAGCGTGTGATGTACGATGAAAATGGATGGCTTCCATATTAGAGTTGTATGTTATGGTATCGTCTGGCATGGCATGATTCCAAAAAATCTGTAAAATGTAATGGCTTTTCTGTGGATCGCTGTCTGTATCTTTTTAGAACACATTCGTTGTTGGCTCTGAATAATGTATTCATATTTGTGAGTAAATATTTTGATTCATAATGTGTAGATGTTTGAGCCATGCAAGGTATTTTTCCCTTTAATTTGAATTTGCTTTTATGTAAACAACAGGAAGTAGCCCATCTGCTTTTTTAATTCCGCTAAAATCAGGGGGCGTAATCTTTAGGCAAATATGCCAGATGTTTAATGCTTTCCAGCCATATTGGTCAGTACTGAGTCTCTCGCATGGATGATGGAATATTCCACGGCTTCACTCTGATTAATTCGAGGAAAGATGCTGTATCAGTAAATATTTACACCCTGCACAAACTGCATCTGCATGGCATCCTGCTCTGACCCAGAGTAGTAGAGGTCAATGCCACAACCAAGTGGCCACAGCTACTTTTCAACAGAATTTGCGGAAGTGAATGAGATGATGAACGTAAAGCGGTAATCAGAAAGCACTGTAACTAGTAGTAGGCTTAGGCACTATACAGCTACTTATACATAATGCGGCTACTTCAGCAGTTCCTTGTTTGGCCTCTAAAACTTTATTGGCTTTGAATATTTTACTGAGCAGTTGAAAGATTCACATAGAGGCTCTCAGTGCTGCCAAAAGTCATAACACTTAGAGAACAGTGCTGGGCTAGAGTGTAATGGAAGCCTGCGTACAAAGACTAGACTAACACATTCCACTGGCTTTATACTTACATATGTAGCTATGTAAGTGTATATTTCATAATAGTAAGTTCTGCAAGTAATTAGAAACACCTTAATTTACTGTCTGCAATACAGGACTATATGCACAATATGCAATAATAACAGCTGGATCAAAATTAGGTCATAATAAAATATCTCCTCTTCTACTTGCAAATAAAAATTAGGAATTTAGAAGCATGTTTGGTAGATTTTTTCTGCTTGTTTAAAAGGTCTATAAGTGGAAAGTAAAGTTTGATTTTCAACACTTTTTTTTAATGACTTCTGAGGGTCGAGACAGAAGTAAGGTCTTATGAAATGTTTATGGTATAATGACTCACACGTACTCATGTAGCAGGTTAAAGATTATCCACAAGTGGGCGCTATTACTATGGTATTGCACGTCTCATTGAAAGGGAGAAAACCGGTGTAAACCCACATGAGCAGGATCTCATGAATGCTTTCAGACAGTTTCCTCTTATTTTGGGAATGTATGAAATGAAACACCCAAAGCACATTCTACACAAATGTCTTCCAGGTTTGTCAGATGCTAGAGGGCGCTCCTGAAGGAGTTCAAAATGAATGGGCTCCTTTGCAGCATTTGTGCAAAATGGTAGTTTTGTGATGCGTAATACATTTTATGTAATTGTATTTATATCCCAACACTGAATAGCATAAAGTACTTCAATCTGAGTGCATTGTAGATCTTTAATAGTGCCTTATCTAGAGTCATGACATTACTCAGTGTGAATTGCTTTACTCAGTCAATGGCAAGCATTTCTACTGCCCAATATACTGGTTCTTCTTTTATGCAATATGTCCTCATACTTTATTTATTAAAAATCACAGGAAATTCCTGAATAATCAGCTAGAAACGGTTGTCTCCATTTAGCTCCACATATCCCCATTCATTGAGGACTTGCTTGCAGGCTCCCTCTAGCATTCTGCAATCATTTTTTGCCATAATAAGAGACATAGGAAGTGGCTAGGCTGCCTTTAAACTGGCTCTGATCCAGAATACACTTCACATTAACTAAGGGTGGGTGTCTCAGATTGGTTTATGAAGTGTGCTCATTGAAGGAAACTACTGTCAAGAGATAATACAAATGAGGATGCAAGAAATTCATTATGCATACACAACACAAATGCATAAGCTCACACAAACACAGACACAACCCTGTGGTCCCAGGGCCAAGCGACAGCTGGGTTCATTGCAAGTGGACGAGCAGCTAATGAGCCAAACACAGCGTTTGACAATTCACATCTGTTGTCAGTCTCTAGCCTTTGCCAGAACTGGCCAGCCCAGCCTACACCCAGCCCGACAGGGCCTCCATGGCCAACCACCTCACCTCTTGCACAAACACCTGTCATTGTATACAGCTCCTCATACTTATAGCCATACCATACAGACTGTGTGCCCCACAATTTGTTAGCCCACTTTTACCCTGTCCTTCAATGGTCAGGACCCCCCATGGACCCTCACAGAGCAGGTACTATTTGGGTGGTGGATCATTCTCAGCTCTGCAGTAACACTGACGTGGTGGTGGAGTGTTAGTGTGTGTTGTGCTGGTCTGAGTGGATCAGACACAGCAGTGCTGCTGGAGATTTTAAACACGTCAGTGTCTCTGCTGGACTGAGAATAGTCTGCCAACCAAAAACATGCAGCCAATACCATCCTGTGACCACTGATGAAGGACTAGAGGATGCCCAGTACAAGCAGTGCAGCAAAAGATGAGCTGCTGTCTTCGACTTTACATGTTAAATGTGAACCAACAGAATAGAAAAGTCTAATTAGTGGGCACTGTGTTTAAAACAACTAGAGCTGGAGAAAGTTTGTTGAACTAAGTTATTTCCTCTACAGAAAACACACTTCTGCATGTAAGAGAACTATTAGCATTTATCTGCTGAATTTAACACATTGGGGGAAAAATAAAACAAAAACTGCAGCCTGAGCAAATTTTATGGCACATTTAATATTGTATGCTTTATTATTATTATTAGATTTTTACATTATGTTAAACTCTGCAAATAAAAAGAAACAGTGGAGTAAACTTTGCAGAAAATGCCACATTTGAGTTTGTTGTATGTAGAGAATGTGGCAACTTAAAACTAAGTGACCACTGTTAGTCCCACAATCGGGAAATTTCACCTCCACATTTAACCCATCCATGCAGTAAAACACCACATACACTCTAGTGAACACACTTGCCCAAAGTGGTGGGCAGCCCTATCCGCAGCGCCCAGGGAGCAGTTGGGAGTTAGGTGTCTTGCTCAAGGGCTCTTCAGTCACGTACTGTCAGCTCACGGGATTGAACCAGCGACCCTCCGGTCACAGGCCAGTCCCCTAACCTCCAGCCCACAGCTGGACTTTAAAGGTCAAACTTTATGTTGGTAACAAAGTGGTAAAAATGCCAGATTTGACAATGATTAGCTGATAGTGGCAAAGAATATTGGGAGACTTTTTATTTATACAGTCTCTGAATATTCTAATACTACGGGGTGGAGTTTGTTACTTTTGGTTGTTGTTTTGATCAAGTTGTTTGAGTTTTATCTTACATGTCAATCTTACTGTATGTTTGAATATGTTTTTGAGTGTTTTTCCTGGTCCAACCATGACTTTCATGGTTTCAACATATAATATTTCCCTGAAACCTTTGTCAGCAGTGATTACAGTGGACCACTATTTTATGTAGTTACAATATTATTCAGAAAATTACAGCAATGTTGTAAATAAACTTTACTGTAAAAAAAAAAAACTGTTAACAGTTAAGACCTCTGCACAACAATGCACCTATAACCTGTATATTTGCTAAAGAAGTTTTTGCTCTGTTTCTTTGTTGGATTTATCATTAAGACTTTGATGAAGATTACTCAGGCTGCAATGTTTGGTCAAGAAGTCATTAAGGACATTGAGTTTGAAAAGAAAAGATGTATCCATGCCTTCTTAAATATGGTGCCTGTGATCATTCTGGCATATTGAAATACTCTACAGGAAGCATAGGGGGGACACATGGGTTCTATTACCTTTTGCACCATAATAGAAGAATCCATTGCTGCACACATTTAAACTTTAAATGATGACAGTGGAGAGTTGGCGAACTAAGAGAGAACAGCAGAAGTCATAGTATAGAGATTTAATTAATCAAATAACAGCAGACAGATTCATTGATAATAGAAATCACTAATCAGTGGAAATCTTCATCAGGTCCATAAACTTTTCCTCCCCACTCAACATGCTCTGCTTTTCTACTCTAAAGCTCTGTGCTGTCATCTACACCTGTGTCAAACATCCAATCAGTGGCAAGCTCACACCCCCAGCCTAAAGACACACCTCACACTGCTTTAACTGCTCATCCCCAGCTGAGGCTGATGCTCATTATGGGATGTGACAACTACAGTTTTCACCAAAGTCCCATCTCGCCTGGTCCAGAACCTTATCAGCATGAGTCTGGCCTCTCTGCCCGCTATGTCGGCTCTCTGCAGCTTGTTAGAACTCCTAATGGTTGTGTGTGCGAGCAGTGCCGTGTCTCTTAGCGTCCACTCCAGCAGCCTGCGTCCACTACAGGAGGGCACTGCACTGCTTCAGGACAGACCCTTTCAGACCCTTTCTCTCCCCCGCTGGGAGCGTGAAGCCACGGCTCACACACACGCACACACACACACACACACAGTCATTAGACCCGCAACCAGACAAATGTGAGAGAGAGAGAGAGAGAGAGAGAGAGAGAGAGAGAGAGAGAGAGAGAGATTTGGAGAGTTTGTGAAGGCAGCGATGAATCTGTGTGTGTGTGTGTGTGTGTGTGTGTGTGTGTGTGTGTGTGTGTGTGTGTGTCTGTCTGATGAATGTGTATCAGTTCTCTCTTCCCACTCAGCCATCTGCTGCTGCACTGATGCCTGACGAGTGTGTGACGTGAGCACGTGTGTGTGTGTGTGTAGGCATGTATGAAACACACCTCTCTCACACACATACACACATATGAAGGTGGTGAGACTGTAACACACTGTTGAAGCACCAATAAACAAGAACCTCCCTTGGTGAACACACACATTCTACAGGCCAACAGGCAAGACACAACAAAATTCGTCTTACTTTATTTTCAAAAAAAAAAGTCTGTGTGCATTTAAAATCTTTTTGGGGAGATAAAAATGAGTTAAAACGTGTATACATGACAATAATCTAGGTGGTCTGACAGCAGACCAGCAGTGGAAAACTTATCAAACCAGCAGATCAATACATGCTCGCTAATTTCTCTTTATTTGCTAATTCTTAAGAAATTAAACATGTACTAAACAATATACACTGAACAGGCATAAAACTATGCTGGGGTTTTTAAACACCTCAGTATCACTGCTGGACTGAGAATAGTCCATCAACCAAAAAAATCCAGCCGACAGCATCCTGTGGGCAACATCCCGTGACCACTGATGAAGGACTAGAGGATGACCAACACAAACTGTGCAGCAGCAGATGAGCTGTCGTCTCTGACTTTACATCTACAAGGTGGACCGACAAGGTAGGAGTGTCTAATAGAGTGGACAGTGAGTGGACACTGTTTAAAAACACCAGCAGAACTGCTGTGTCTGACCCAATCGTATGAGCACAACACACACTAACACACCACCACCACGTCAGTGTTACTGCAGTGCTGAGAATGATCCACCACCCAAACAGTACCTGCTCTGTGAGGGTCCAATGGGGGTCCTGACCACTGAAGAACAGGGTAAAAGGGGGTAACAAAGTATCAGAGAAACAGATGGACTACAGTCTGTAACTGTAGAACTACAAAGTGCAGCTATACAGTAAGTGGAGCTGATAAAATGGACAATGAGTGTAGAAACAAGGAGGTGGTCATGATGCTATGCTGTGTAGAAATGTGCTTTCTGTAGAAAGTTTATATTAATTTGCACTTCAATAAACCGTGTTTTATGACCAGAGGGGCCCATATTTTTGCCTTCGGTGTATATCCTCTCTTTTAGCTTGTCCTGTGTTTTAGCCTCTAAAAGTCCTGCCTGTCTGCCTCTAATTGCATTTGATAACAATTTTGTCAAGCCTCCTCTGGCAGCGTCCGCACCCTGCTCCCCTCAGCAGCTGCCACTAATTAGCTGCTATCGCTAGCTCTTCTGGCACCGCTCCTCTACAGATCCTACAGCACAAATTATTGGATTGTGAACCAAAATAAGCAAAAGTCAGTCAGAGAGAAAGAGAAAAGGAGAAGGAAAGAGGGCCAAGGGTCAGCAAGGAGGCGTGGAGCAGAGGTGAAAGGGTAGCGGACATGGATACAAGGAGCAATATGCTTTCCTTGAAGCTTAAGGAGGACTATATGCTGGACCTTCAGCCAAAGACCAGCAGAGTTTTGCTCAAGCTTTGCTAATAATGGTGTTATTGATGCCGAGTGATGCTCAGAGGGTGAAGGCAAGAGTTCAGAGCTGTAGAGTAAGCTGTGGAGCAACTCAGCCACTGGTCTGCATGCGTTCATGTCCAGCGGCGTTCAGAGGTTCAGAGGTCCACTCTATTAGACACTCCTACCTTATCAGTCCACCTTGTAGATGTGAAGTCAGAGACGACAGCTCATCTGCCGCTGCACAGTTTGTGTTGGTCATCCTCCAGTCCTTCATCAGTGGTCACAGGACGCTGCCCTCAGGACACTGCTGGCTGGATGTTTTTGGTTCTTGGTGTAAAAACTCCAGCAGCACTGCTGTGTCTGATCCACTCAGACCAGTGCCGCAGACACTAGCACACCACCACCACATCAGTGTCACTGCAGTGCTGATTAATACCTGCTCTGTGAGGGTCCATGGGGGTCCTGACCATTCAAGAACAGGATAAAAGGGCGGTAACAAAGCATGCAGAGCGACAGATGGACTACAGTCTCTAGTTATAGAACTACAAGATGCACCTTTATGGTAATTGTACTTAAAGCAGCTTTGTTTTACTGTCTTTGTGGGGACTGTCACTGATGCATCGACCCCAGTGTTAATCTTACCAGCTGTAAATAAATAAATAATTAAATGAATACCTTATTCTGGCAAAATTTGAGCCCCACAAAGAGCTGAATAAATGACCACTTACATCTGGACAGAGAACACAGAGCCTCCCTCTCATTTCTAACACTGCTGAATTATTAATACACTTATTAGCTGTATTTTACGCTGCACGCCCAACAAACTCCATTATAATTATGTTGGCCTCTGGCTAGAAATGCTCAATCATGTACGTAGCACATGTAAGAAGTTGTAAGGTCCTTCTCATAACAGTTTAACAGCGCGCGCGGCGAGGGAGACACAGGCCGCCTGTTTCTGGACTAATGGCTCCTCCAGGGTTCGGAGCGCAGCCTCAGGGGAGCGTTCCAATTGCCGGCGAAAGCACTCGGGCGCGTCACATTAATAAAGTAGTTGCCTATGAGTAAATAGCAAGGCAGCGAGGGAGAAACATCAGACTTTTTTCTTTTTTTTTTCTCAAATGAAATGGCATCATATCTCATAAATGCGTTTTTCATCTCCCACGCAGCTGTACACCTCCGGTGAAAAATGAGGCTGGGGCAATTAGTCAAGTTTCTAGAAGTCTAACTTTTTTTTTTTTTTTTAATATTTTTTTTTTTTTCTAGAAAACTTTTTTTTTTTTCCACCAAATATAAAGGAGTGAAGTACTCCCGATGCTGAGATATCATCTGCCTTCTGGCTACACCGAGTAAATGAGAAGTGAAGCTTCAGCTGCCATCCATTACACCAGCCTCATTTAAATCCCCTCAGTCCGGCTGAGTTGTTGGATCAGCCCTCTAGTGGATGTTGGATGTACTGCAAGACTCCTCTTGTATAGTCTGCAGTGTTTAGAAAGCTGGGCAAATGCTCAGATCTGTTTTTATCTTTAAGTGATTGGGTTCTAGGCTTTGGAAATGCAACGTGATCGTTTACTGAAATTACTGTCTTGAGTGTACGAATGGGCTTCGATTTAGGAGTGAAAAAGATCTGCCTGGATTTGATTGCTGGTTAGACTTCAAAGCAGGTACTGCATCTCCGGCCGTCATGCTTAAGAGCCACCCTGCCGAGCGCAGTTCCAAGCCTTATCTAACGCATTTTGCTTCAGTATTCAAATGCTTCCGAAGGCCTTGATATGTCAGCTCAGGTGTGTTACATCAGGGTCGGATCGAAACTCCACAGGAGGGTAGCTCTCCAGGAAGCGGGTTGGAAAACAACAAATCCGTAATGTGCTGAGGAATAAAGGAAGCTTTCCTAACTCCAGGGCTGAAAGACTACATCACTACACAGTTTGTCATTTTCCAAACTCATGTATAGTGAATTTCTTCAGTGTTTAGCCGAGGTGTAAAATTCAGGTCCAGAAAGTAAAATTCCTTCTCAGGATTCTGTTCCAACCACCTGGACAGCTCTGCCAGTAGCTTGATCTAAATAGAGAAGCCAGGCCGTTGCAACAAAATCTTGGGAATGATTTTGACTTTCTGGACCTGAATTTTACACCTGTGGTGTTTCGATGGTCAATAGTCAAGATGTAAATGTAGTCATTCAGAGTGGTTTAAGAAACTTCCAGAGTCAGAATTGGTGATAGGAACCAGACGTCTGAAGAGTTCAATGCCCCTAACAGCTGCGTCCCAGAAAATTATTCCAAAGTTATGAATCTCCTGACGTCTGAAATATTCTTGTAAGGCAGTTTTGAGGTAATAGTATTAAAAATCTATGCACATATTCATAATTGTATGATGTACATGTACATGATTCTATTCACACTCTTAAAAATGTTTTTTCAAGGGTTCTTTAGTAAAGAAAACGGTTCTTTATAGAACAATGAACACTCAAAGAACTCCTTGCATGATTGAAGGGTTCTCTGCATTGTGAAAGGGTTCTTGAGATTGATGGAGAATCTGCTGTGTATGGTTCTATATGGATATAGCACCAAAAGGGTTCTTCTGTTGTTGTGATGTCAAGCTAGAAGAGCCATTTCTGGTGATATATAGAACCCTTTTCAAAAAGGTTCTATATAGAACCATTCTACAATAATCTGAAGAATCCTTTCATGTTGCAAAGAACTCTTTAAGCATGCAAAGTGTTCTTTGGGTGTTCATGGTTCTATGTAGATTCCATTCTCTTTGCTAAAAAACTCTTCAAGAACCTACAAGAATCTTTTTAAAGTGTAGAATAAAAAAAATTGTTTGGCTTGTAATAGTAGTGAAACCCTTTTGGTGCTGCATAGAACCCTTTTCAAAAATGTTCTATATATAGTAGAACCATCTAAAGCACATTCTCCATTAATCTGAAGAACCCTTTCATGATGCGAACAACCCTTTAATCTTGCAAAGGGTTCGTTGACTGTTCATGGTTCTTTACTGAAGAATCCTGGACCATATTTTTAAGTGTGTAGAACATGATATGGCAAAATAATCTGCAAAGAAACTTTTTTGTTTTCAGATTTGCTGCAAAATTGGTTTTGGATATTAAATAAATTGCCTATTTTTGTATAGTTCCAATCACCGTCACTGTAAAGAGTGGTAACTTCCTCTATCTTAACATCTCAACCATTGAATAAACCATTAAAAAAATCTGAGAAGTCATCCCCTCAGAACTCATCCAATCAGTGTTTGAGAACAGGCATAAGACGGAGCTACGCAGTGTTGAGGATCTTCTTATTGGAACTTACTCTTCAGCCAGGTTGCACTTGTCCAGGCAACTCCACTCCCAGCCAATCAATGTGCGAGGAGAGAAAAAGTCCATGTGAAATATTTATAGACTGAAGTCGCCTGTCTGACAAATCCATTGCACCGACAGCAGATGTGCAGCCATAGCTGACAGCATGTTTGCATGGGAGATATTGTATTTGAGCAGAGATTGCACGTCTAGTTTTGTGAGCAGCTTAAGTTCTGCCAACACACTCCATGAGCAGGACGAGGGAAGCAGAGCGGATTAGATGCTATAGAAACCCAGTTCGGCAGCCCTCAATCACATTTCTTTTCCTCAAAAGTTCAAAAGCAGCGTCCTACAGGCACAAAGCTCATTCAGGAATAGACAGAGGTGTTTCATTTGGAGAGAAATGATATCGTCTTATCCTGACACAATATTATAGAGCGGTTCACCATTAGATCAGTTTAAAAAGGACTTTGTTTAAACAGTAACAGCATCATTCTCAAGAAACTACCTTTAACTATGTCCAAAATGTTTGTGCTTAAAAAAAAAGATGTAGTTTAGTAGATAATTTGGAGCTCTATATGGTACAGCAAGATTGGACTTTTCTATTAATTACAAATGAATATAAAAATGCATCCACATTTCAATATGCCTGATGCTTACTTTAATAGAAATAGAAATTGGAAAAAAAATGATGTTTTGATGTTTTCCTTGGTAGGGATTTGAACCAAAATAACAAAATGCTACGCTGTGCAAGTGAGAGAGAGAAAAAAAATCAATGACTTTCAATATGTTTCATTAAAGAGACCACATTTTCTACAATACAGTTAAATACATTAAAAAACTTTAAAAAGGTGTTCAAATTCAGGAAATCAATAGTCAATGTAGGTTAAAATGTGTATTCTGGAGAAGAAATGTGCTTCATTTTATTTCTCAACAACTGAGGCACCCACAATTCAGCATTCAACTATTTATATATATATATATATATATATATATATATATATATATATATATATATATATATATATATATATATATAGTATGTTACAATAATTAGCTTTACAAACTTAGTGCAACTTAGTCCAATATGCCCTGCGGTGGCCTGGGCACCCGTCTAGGGTGTATCCTGCCTTCTGCTGGGATATGCTCCAGCGCCCCCCGTGACCCTGAAGGATAAGTTGCTTAGAAGAAGAAACTTAGTCCAAAAAAAGTACGCAGATTATGAAAAGTTGGAATAGTTTAATCGTTGGTCTTACTTTTACCTTGCTTTATTGTGGTGAAGAGAATCTGGTGACAAATTGGAAAAAAAGATAACTAAATAATATATCTTATAGGTTATTTATTAATGTATTTTTTATTCAACCTAGCTTCATTAGTTGTATCACCAAAAAACAATGAAAAAACAACCAATTTTAGTCATTTCAATTTCTTCAAGTCACAGTATTTGTAAAGTTAGTGAGAAAACCCGAAAGCAGATGCCAAAATTGCTTGTGAGTAGGTAAATATTGTTCATTTACTTTGCAGGCTCTGCTTACGTTAGGCACCAATTGCATTTGACCAGCTAACAGTACTAAACCAGAATGTAAAGACTGGGGAATGCAAGTCATTTTCTTATAGTGAATCAAATAATTATAGGGATGTGTTGAGGTGGGATTTACTGCCTTCTTCCTCTCGTATGGTGTGCGTAACCAATCAGACTCGCTAAGCTCAATTCAACGGTGAAATTGCACCGCATCCAAACATCACTGTGGTGCTCATGATGGCTGGGTTCATCCAGGCTAGGCTAATGCACTTTACACACAGCCATATGTACAATTCTGGACTGACTGATTGTGAGCTTTTTAGTAAAGAGACTATTGGCATCTCAACAAGCCAGCAAGCAGAGTGCTTATGCTACCTCTCACTCTGCATTAATATGAGTTTCGCTGGGATATATCCCAAGGCAGTGAGGCATTAGAGCTGACAGGCAGGGAACAGTGCAGGCCAACAGGTGGGCTACTACGGCTCTGAACGACTTCCAGCACGGTGAGGAATGCCTGGCAAGGGTCGGCGAGAGCCGGCAATAAAAAAAAACCTAGATGGATGGGTTGGAATGTAGTACGCCGCTACATTCTCTGGCACCTTCTCCGCACACCCACGCTTACACCCTCCTGCTCTGCCAACCTCCGTGAAAGTGGGTATGTGTGTGTTGTGATCTTCTGCAGCTAGTTGAGGGGGAGAGGAAAATAAAGAAGAAAACTAAAATACACTTTCCACAGAGACTCTTATAAAAACATCTGCCTATGAGCTTGTGAATTCACCCTTTGAGGATCTCCCAGTGACCTACAATTATACAACCTCCATAAGCACATGATTCCGATCTCATGCATAAGCAATTGTTGCTCATCACAGTCTTACGTACTCATTCAATATTTATTTTGCTGTGCCTTTCTAGAACTCCCTCATACTCAAGCAAACATCCTAACAACCCTTGAGCAAGCAAGAGTTGAGAGATCCAACGGTTTCATCGCCCCTCCAGAAAAACAGGGAGGTTGAAAGAAAAGCTGAACGAGAGCCAGTGTTTTTTTTTTGTTGTTTTTTTGCTTTTTCTCCCCGTTCTTGGCAAGGCAAGAGTAGAACTTTCTCTTGAAAGAGTTAAAGCGAATGGATCCTTGAAGCGTGACCCTATGTGATATCATTACTGACCACCATTTCCTGTACCCGTCTTCACAGATTGCCTGCCTTTTTTAAACTACTCCCTCTCAGTCACTCAGTCACGTCTTTCATCCTTGCCTCTACCTTGCTCCCGTCGGGATGCTGTAACTGTGGAGACTGTGATCCGCAGATGACTATGAGTGACAAACTGGCCCCTGTTCAGGGTGCTCCATAAATCACCCAAACAATGACATACAGTCTTGCTCCCTGCCTGTGCTGGAGATGGATTGTGGTGTGCAGTGGGGGGGAAACAACATGATGCACCCCATTAGCTTGGGGAAGGGGGGGGGGGGGGTACAGGCTTATTCAAATCAATAAATCGCTGTCCCAAAGAAAACAACCTCCCATTCCCCATTCCATCGTTCTTTGCCTTCCTCCATCCTCCCTCTGCCTCTGGAACCTGTCCAGCCCTGATAACAAGTGACACCCGTCTCGTCTGGACAGACAGGTGCTGCCAGGCACCTGAAGCAGTTCACAAGAAGGGAGTCACAGAGGACATAAATTAAAGGGACTCCTGCTGTGTTTGGGCTGGGAATGCAACCAAAAGGACCACAGAACAGCTTTATCCTCTAGGCTAGGTAGCACTAGACACTTTTATCAGTCCACTCGTTGGCATCTGATGGCTTTTTTAAGCCATGCAATTATAAAATGTCTGAGTATGAGTGCAGACCGTGTATCAATTGTGCCTCTTCTATCAGATTAAGTGTGCAATCTCAGAAATAAAGGTACTAAACTGACACTGGGGCAGTACCTTTCTTGTCACTGGGGTGGGACCCTCAAGGCTTCATCTCAGTACCTTTAGTCAGGGAACATACCAGAATCCACTGAAATTCCACACAACCTGTCTTGTGTCCAGGCTTTTTATTTTATTGTTCTGTTATAAAACAATAGGTCATGAAATGGTAAAAATACATACTTTTCACCTGGGAAAAACGTATTTAAGGTACACAATTGGATCATAAAACCACTGTTGTACCGTTGAGGGTACATTTATATTGTTTGTACCTTGTTGAACGAAAAACGTACCTGCATAGAACCTTTATTTCTAACAGTACAGGTATATGAACAAGGGAACTGAACCAACATTCTTATTCTAATAAAACAATTTTCTCCCATCCACTGAAGGCAGAAATCTAAATAAAGGAAAGTAAAAAGAAAGTAGGTTGACAATGAGTGCACAGATTTGTAAGATAGTGGCTTGTTTTGAATTCTGAGTAAGGCTGCATGACTTAGGAAGCTGAGCACAGTGCTGTGTTACCAGGTGATCCAGGCCCAGCACAATAACACAAAAAACTAATTTCAGAAACTCGCACCAAGCTCTGCTTTTAAACCTCGTTAGAGCAAAATGAAGTCTGCGGAATGATGCCTGTCCCTGAATACCATTTTTGCCAAATGGTTTGTGCACAGGTCAAACAAGTAGTTTGTGCACAGGTCTGAAAAATAAAACGTACTTTCACGTAAAATGTACTTTCAAGTTACAGTACTCTAGAGGTTGCCATTAACAGATTCACGACCATGTTAGCAGTCGTATGGATTGTAAATGAACCTTAAGTTACCATGACAGGCTAATATCTTCATAGATTTATGAGAGGCCTGGGATAATGCATGAAGACAGGGAGGTGAAAAAGAAGCGGGGGAAGGCCTGAGCCTTCGGTTGGCCCACTGGGGCCCAAGCCTGGAAACTGCTGTTGTGTCAAACATTATCAGCCTCATGACCCCAACGCTGTTACATGCAATCCCTGCGGCACATGGACTCAGAGCAGAGCATTTGAAACTGTCCAGCTCACACTTGCTAGTGTTATAGCTGTTGCATGGATCATGTGGGCAAGCAGTGCCACAGGGTCATAGTAAGATCAATAGTAAATATTATGGTGTGTGTGCTACAATGGTTATAGAAGGGAGTCATTTTGTGAATCATGTTAACTATGTAGCTGGACATGGTGTTGGATTTGATAAATCAAGTGAACAGTTAAGGGAAAGGGGGTGGTCAGTGGTACACTCAAGAAAAATGTGAGTGAAAGAGTTAATTAGCAGCTACTGGTAATTTCCATTCTCAATTCAGCAAATCACCAGAGTCCTGACTTTGGTGGTAGTCTGATGGATTGTAACTGACCCATATGTTAGCATGCCAGGCTGACATCTTCATAGCCTGTCTACTGCAATTTGCTAGAAGCTTGTTAGGATGGAGCAGGGAGGGGGAGTTCCAGGCATCTATTGTGCTCTGTACTCACCAACTGACATGACCAACTGAGTTTCCTATGAATTCGCACAGGTACATTCAAGAGGCAGTACCCAGGCTTTGTCTAAGAAGGTCCTGAAAGGCTAGCTTAAGTGTTCAGGCCCACATCTCATTCTGTTGCAATTGAGACTTGACCCCATTTGTGGTAAAATTACAGTAACATTCTTGAGCAACTAAGCAGAGATCCCACCTGCACCGGCACATGTAGAGCCAACGAAGCCAAAGCGACTTTTCTTATCGTGACTCTGAAAGAACCAGAGGCCTGAAAGAAGGAAGAAGCATGACAACTCCTCCATTTGTGCCAGCAATCCAGGGGCTGTATCTCATGGGAGAGGAATAGACAGATGCTTCTTAGTGGCTTCAGCAAGCATCCCAGGACAGCTATCGTTAGCAATCATACCTGATGTACCATGTCAGCCTGACAGAGCCAAGCAGAGGGACAGTTTTTGACAGGGGAGATAGCTGGACCAGGCAGGAAGAGAGAAGCAAGAAGGAAGGGGCCTAGAATCCTTTGTCAAGTGTTTCCTCTTGCCCATGACAGAGAAAGTGAATAAGAGAGAGCCGAAGAGTGAGTGATGAATTAATTAAAAACATGAGCACAGATAGTCACAAAGGAAGAGGAGCACCTTGTTCATGGGGCCTGCGGGGGAAAAAAAGCCAATCACGGCACAGTGAGCTGTTAGTGCCTTCCCTTATGTGGATGCTGACAAGTTAGTGGAGGTGGGAGAAGCACGTCATAAATCAAAGTTGACAGGTCTTCCTCTGAATTTACCTCAAATACCACTCCCTCGCTTTCTTTCATGGCCACTCTGACCATCCTCTCAACATTCTCTCAAGCATTGGACGCTTTCTCTCCCTCGTTCTTTCTCTCTCTCCTGGTCCCTCTCTCTCTCCCTGTCTCGCTCTCTCAATTCACTTACATCCTTCTTTCACTTCATTCTTTTTCTCTAAACAACAGCTTAATCCATTCTTTGTCTAATTTAATCTGGTTCATCCAGATCTCACTCACCGCTACATCTCAGCTCATCCTCTCTCAAGCTCACTCACCTTTTTCTTTCATTCTCTTTATCTCAATTATGGTTCAACCCATCACTATGCCTCTCAAGCTCACCACATACACCTCTTCACTTTGACTCAATCTCTCTCAACTACATCTCAACTCATTCTCTCCATCTTCCCATGTCCTCCACCTCCCATGGGACATGGTCACAGGTTTGTCCCACTTTCCTTGCACTGTTTGAACTGCCATTCCCCCTTCACCTGACAGGCCACTTGCCGACACTATTTTCCAAAGAGAGCAAAGGGCTTTGATGGAGTGATTCACCCACAGTTCTGGCACCATCAGTTAGCATTTTGCAATCTTTAGCCCAATTACTCGCAATCCACAACTTAATGGGAGAGTTCCTTGATACCTCCGTTCTAATTAAAATATGGTCTGCACATCTGACGGTCAATAGTTTTTCAATAAAGAAGGTGGGGAAAATCATACGCCATGTGAACAATTTGGACTCTGCAGCTCAGCATAAAATGAATACAACTAAGGTGTAAACATATTTGTATACAGGATAAGTGCCTTTTTCCCCTTCACACTCAGCACTGCCATGTAATGTTTCATGCTGTAGCAATTTAGCTAATTACTCTCTTTTTTTCTGCTTTGCTCTGCCACATGCACAATGCATTTTGAGAAAAGCACTAATCGTGAATAAACTGAATCAAAGAAACAATGCTCTGCACAGAGGCTTGAGACAATAAAACCGTGGTCGAATTTATGCTAATGAGGAACTCAAAGGTCAAATCACCTGTGACATTCAAATGATTCAGACAGCACTTATCAGCTGATTGGCTGGAGGCTTCATCAACACAATTGAACACTGGACCACAAACAGAATGCCACACCACAAGGGAGACTATCCATGGACATCATGGGATATGCACACCTCCCTTGTTTTGGCAGTAGCTCCTGCCAACAGTGACCCCAAACATCAGCAAAGCCGTGCAGATGCGTGTGAAATCTGCATTACCCATACAGACTTGATGGAGTGGAAACCAAATGGCACCATTGTCGCAGTCCATTTGCTGTGTAAAGGCATGGAAAACATGATTTTCAATATTTGACTGCATTCAAATCGGCCCCGGCAAGCCAAGTCAAGTTCATTTTGAAAGCACATTTGATAACACTTTCTCTGAAAGGTTCACTGTAGACACATAGAGATGTTTAACTCTTTTGGGGCTGTATGCTTGATGTAGACCAATATCTATGTAAAACTTTTACATTGTGAGGACGTTTTTAACATTTTGAAAAGGTAGTTTTTGTTATTTTGTCATTTACAAAAATGGTTCTTAAGCAATCATCCATTAAAATATGTTATGGAATCTAGCATAATTACTCTATGACAGTGGTTCTGAGACTTTTAACAACATGGACCAAACCGCAACACACAGGTTTCTCAGGTTCTGGAAAAAAGTAGGACAGCAGGGGCTGTAAGCTTGACGAAGGCCAATACCTCATATTTTCATTTTTGTCAGATTTTGTCATCATTTCAAAATAACTGCTGCCCGTTATATTGTGTATAAATTACATGAATGAACCAAAAGAAACGACCAAAAATTGCTAGGAAAGATCCCACTGACTTACATTACAAGTGAATTTACCATTTCCGAGATGCAAGGTTTTGATCTGACAGCAGCGATATGTAAAATTACATAGAATTTCATAGCAATAACCTTTTAATGACAAGAGTTTCTCCAATATCTGTCAATACTATTAGTCAATACTAATTCATAATTAAAATTAATTTGGCCAATGACTAGAATTACCTGCTTTTTAACTTTAACTTTTGCCTGTTGTAGCAGAACCTTATTATTATTATTATTATTATTATTATTATTATTATTATTATTTCAATTTTATTTTATTTTTTCAGTTTTGTGAGCTTCCACTTGCACCACTTCCTCGAGTCAGTATTTTTATGTTTATGTGGAAGCTTGAAAAATCTGACAGCAGGATAAACAGGCTCCTCTCTAGGGACCAAGAAACCACCAGGTGCCTCCGATGATGACGGGATTACAAATTTAAAGGCTTTTTCTGAGCTTCCTTTAAGAGAGAAGATAAAATGTAGTGTATAATGTTTGCGTGAAAGAGACAGCACTCCCAACCCCCTGATAGAAAACCCTGCCTCTCGATGTGATCAGGGTCCTAATCAGGCCGGCCCGTTTGATGTCCTGATTAAAAATGTATATCCGAGATGGAGGAACAAAAATGCACCAAGGAATCTTTGAACTTCCGAAAGGTCGGGGGAACGTCCTTTCTTTTTTTTTTTTCTGGCTCCTTTCACAATCTCATTTCTAAGCGGCTAACAACGCAGAGACCCGGCGAAATTGATTTGATTCCCTGCACCCATTTCTATGGAATGATGGGTGGGATGTGCACACACACAGACACAGAGCCACAAAATCCTGTTATTCAACCTCATGGTTCCAAACCCGCACGAGACCACCCTCTAATCATAATTTATCCCCCCAAGGCGCTCGCTGCACATAGCCATCTCAAATCTGATCTGTTAAAGCCGTTTGAAGAGGGGAGTGTGTGTGTATGTGTGTGTGTGTGTGTGTGTGTGTGTGTGTGTGTGTGTGTGTGTGTGTGTGTGTGTGAGAGAGAGTATCTCCCACTACCATGCACTGCCACCCACCGCAGCACCCACGCCTGTCCTGCCTGCCACCACCTTACTGGGGGTAACAGAAATAAAGACATATAGAAATATAGAAAAAACATCTCTGTCTGTCTAGATCGGCACATCGTTTCTGAATCTCCTGCACGTGTGGATGTATTTTATTATTTATTTATTTAGACTCTGGTAATTGGGTGGCTGTCGCTAGGCCCAAAGAGAAGGAGAGGGGGGTGCTGTGGGACTGTGGCAGTAATGGCCCGATGCCAGCAGGTTGGTTTCTCCGCCGGCTCGGGCTTGATGAGATCCCGCGAGCGCCAGAGCAGCTGCTCACCCTGATAAGCCAACCTGGGGCTCAGGGTGGTGGGGAAAGAGAGGTGGGCGGAGGGGTGGGGGGGGTATAGTAAGTGAGAAGGAAAGCTAAAGGGGAAGGCAGACAGAGAGAGAGAGAGAGAGAGAGAGAGAGAGAGAGAGAGAGAGAGAGATGGAAAGTAAAGGGTGAAAGAGGGATAGAGAAAGACAGGAGACAGTGAAGGAGAGAGAGAGAGAGAGAGAGAGAGAGAGAGAGAGAGAGAGAGAGAGAGAGAGAGAGAGAGATGGAAAATAAAGGGTAAGAGGGGGGAGAGAGAGAGAGAGAGAGCAAGAGAGAGAGAGAGAGAGAGAGAGAGAGAGAGAGAGACGGAAAGTAAAGGGCGAAAGAGGGGGAGAGAGAGAGAGAGAGGTGGAAAGTGTGAAAGGGGGGTATAGTAAGTGAGAAGGAAAGCTAAAGGGGAAGACAGAGAGAGAGAGAGAGAGAGAGAGAGAGAGGTGGAAAGTAAAGGGCGAAAGAGGGGGAGAGAGAGAGAGCGAGAGAGAGAGAGACAGAGATGGAAAGTAAAGGGTGAAAGAGGGACAGAGAAAGACAGGAGACAGAGAAGGAGAGAGAGAGCGAGAGAGAGAGAGAGAGAGAGAGAGAGAGAGAGAGAGAGAGAGAGATCTGGAAAGTAAAGGGTGAAAGAGGGGGAGAGACAGAGAGAGAAGAGAGAGAGAGACAGAGCAAAATGGAAAGTAAGGGGTGTGTAAGAGAGAGAGAGAGAGAGAGAGACAGAGAGACAGAGAGAGAGAGAGAGAGAGAGAGAGTGGAAGCTATAATACAAGAGAATGATGGAAAGAAAAGGGTGAGATAGGGATACACCGAGAGGGAGGGAGAACAGGTGGGTGGAAGCTAAAGGGAAGGAGATGGAAAGGTGATGGATGAGAGAGGGAGAGAGAGAGATACTGTGAGAGAGAGAGATAGAGAGGTAGGGGGAGAGGAAGCTAAAGGGACAGATAGAGAGTGGGTGGAAGCTAAAGGGAGAGAGATAAAAAAGTAAAAGGAAAGAGAGAGAGACACTGTCAGAGAGACTGCAAGACAGATATTAAGAGAGAGAGAAAGATACTGTGTATGAAGGTTAGAGACGAAAAAGAGAGATAAGGGAAGAGAGAGTTAGAAAGAGAGTGACAGCGAGAGTGAAAGAGAGAGAGAGAGAAACTAATGCATGGAAATCTGCAAGCGGCTCTGGCTCCAGCCCCTTTGCGGTTTCCACAGAGGCAGAGTGAGTGAGGTAAGCTGAGGAAGAGGGGAACCGATGCGAATGTGGACCCTTAATCCCACAATCCCACCCTCTCTCTCCTCTCCGCAGACTTTCGGGGATTTCCTCCCTTCCCCTCCTCTGCACGGGGACAGGCCTGGCAGAAAATAAGATGTGCAAGGGAAAAAAAAACTTTCAAAAGAAGCTCTGTTTGATACGCCAGCACAGACTTATGTTGCTTTCTAACTTCTCTTTTCTAGAAGCTTCTGCTGCCGTTACAGCATGATGACATGGCACAAAACCGCGAGTGGAGAACTTCAGCTCTCCAGCAGCTCCAGACGCACCTGCTCTGCTTTTAAGGGTTCCAGGTTCAACATGCCATTTGCTAAAGTTTAATGGCGTGACACCTGCCTGTATGTAATTGGCTGATGCCAGACTCTTCTTCTTCTTCTTCTTCTTTCGGCTGCTCCCTTTAGGGCTCGCCACAGCGGATCATCTGTCTCCATCTTGCCCTATCCACTGCCTCCACTACTTTTACACCAACCATCTCCATGTCCACCTTCACTACATCCATAAACCTTCTCTGAGGTCTACCTCTTCTCCTTCTACCCGGCAGCTCCATCTCCAACATTCTTTGCCTAATATATCCACTCTTCCTCCTCAACACATGTCCAAACCATCTCAACCTGGCCTCTCTGGCTTTATCTCCAAACTGCTCCACCTTCACTGTCCCTCTGATCTGCTCATTTCTAATCTTGTCCATCCTCGTCACTCCCAACGAAAATCTCAGCATCTTCATCTCCGCCACCTCCAGCTCAGCCTCCTGTCTTTTAGACAGAGCCACAGTCTCCAAACCATACATCATAGCAGGACGCACTACTGTCTTGTAAACCTTCCCTTTCACTCTTGCTGCTATCCATCTGTCACACATCAGCCCTGACACCCATCTCCACCCACTCCATCCTGCCTGCACCCTCTTCTTCACCTCTTTTCTACACTGTCCATTGCTCTGGATGGTTGACCCAAGCTATTTGAGGTCATCCACCTTTACGACCTCCAACTCTATGCTACTATTTTCAGTCACTTGGATGTGGATGTGAAAAACGGGCCGCTTTTAGAAACATGTGGATGGCTGCGTGGCTGGTGTGCCTGCAATTTTTAACTTACAAAAAACAACAACAAAAAAAAATATCTTTTTAATTTTGTTATCATAATTTGAAAAAAAAAAGCAGTTTGGGTGTCCCTCTTTTTAAACACATAAAACGAGCATGTATAGTCATTTCAGGGACTCTGCCAGCACTGCTTTCTCTTTGAATCTTGAACATTGTTGACTAGACATCTAGTGACTTCTTCTAGGAGACACTCTGTGGATCATTTGAAGGCTATGTGCCTCGATCACAACCGACAACGTTTCAAAAATAGCAAAATAATCTGTGTTATATGACTATATTGTACAGAGGAGATACTACCCTCACTGTCCTCCCTTATATATTCACTCGCTGACCACTTTATTAGAAACATCTACCTTGTACATCCCTTCACTGGTCACTTTATTAGACACATCTACCTTTTACTTCCAATCACTGGCCACTTTATTAGAAACATCTACCTTGTAATTCACCTCACTGGTCACTTTATTAGAAACCTCTACCTTGTACTTTTCCTCACTGGCCACTCTATTAGAAACATCTGCCATTTACTTCCAATCACTGGCCACTTTATTAGAAACATCTGACTTGTGCTTTTCCTCATTAGGCACTTTATTAGAAACCTCTACCTTGTACTTCCCCTCACTGGCCACTTTATTAGAAACATCTACCTTTTACTTCCACTCACTGCCCACTTTATTAGAAACTCCTGCGTTGTGCTTTTCCTCACTGGTCACTTTATTAGAAACATCTACTCTGGACGTCCCCTCACTTATATCATCTGAAAAAATCTAGCGAAATGGAACTCTGTGGCCAGACGTTTCCAAAAGAAGTGGCCATATATAGAACAAAGGAATATTGGTTGAGTTGGGATTCAGTTGAACACTGATGATTTATCTTGGAGTCTAAATGCTACACTTTTGTGATCTCTCACCATACATATGTGTGTGTGTGTGTGTGTGTGTGTGTGTGTGTGTGTGTGTGTGTGTGTGTGTGTGTACATAGCATATTCCAGTCAGCACAGCCACGTATGGCAATTGAAAACAAACATCATCAACAGCTACTAGCGGAACAGTACTAGCCAACAGGGGTTTGGAGGCAACATGTCTGGTTATCCGGTTGCTCACAGCTTCCCCAGATTTTGCTCAGCTTCTCTATTAATCTGTCTCTTTCTCTCTCTCCTTCTCTCTGTGCACCATGTCCTTTTGGCCTCTAGCTTGACATGGTGCCAATTAGCTTCATGCCCTCTGGTCACAGAAGGAGGCATGATGGATGCTCGTTTATGCAAGGCCTGCTCTGGCCTCCTCACTCAGCCAAAGCTGCCATTGGTTGTATTTTATATGTGAGATTTCAGATGAAGGCAAGGAGGGAATGCTTTAACCAAGTGCCCGTAGAAACCCCTCAAGGACTAGTGCACAGAGAGGGTTTAGGGTTTAGCCTGATGTGAGGTCTACTTCATATTAACCCCCCACATAGCCAAAAGGAAGCATGCTGGGCTGACACTTCCTATGAAGTTAAAGCGCACATGTTGATATATACATATCGACTTTTATTACAAAATGTAAGGCTACTAGACATATTATCATAGCTTTTCATAAGTCTGGTGGAGTTAAGGATCATAAGTCTGGTGGAGTTAATTGGGTTAAGGATCTCTCACAGTAGCTGGTGATTTCTGTGCATGGTTTCAAATTACGAAGTGGACTTCTAATTGCACAACTTAATGCTAACATTGGGCAATGTGTTGAAAATATAAAATTAGCACACTTACAGGGACTGAAATAAAAAAAAAAAGCCATTTGTTGTAAACATGCTTCTTACAGTAATACTGTGCAACGGTGGACAAAGTACACAGACCACGTACTTGAGTTAAAGTAAACAAGTAATTGCTTTGATATGTACTGAAGTATCAAAAGTGAAAGTAATAAAAGATTAATTATGACTATATACCCTGTGATGGACTGGCGACCTGTCCAGGGTGTATCCTGCCTTCCGCCCGAAGACTGCTGGGATAGGCTCCAGCATCCCCCCGCGACCCTGACGGAGAAGCGGCTTAGAAAATGGATGGATGGATGGACGGATGGATGGATTATGACTATATATATATATATATATATATATATATATATATATATATATATATATATATATATCTGTTGTCAGAAACCTCTCCAAAATAGTAACTTTACAGGAGAAAGTGAAAGATACTTTATTTTTAGTGTAAGTCAATGGAACCAGAATGTTTGGGTCATTTCATTTGGTCATGAAATTTACATGCAATGTAAAGAGCAAAGGGTACTTAGATAGATAGATAGATAGATAGATAGATAGATAGATAGATAGATAGATAGATAGATAGATAGATAGATAGATAGATAGATAGATAGATAATCCATTTAAGAATAGTTGTTAAGGAAAAAAATAAACAATTGATAAAAAACTAATAAAATAATCTCATACAAGGCTGAAATCCAAATATCAATCAAAGTTAAGCAGTTACTATACACTGGTTGCTATTTACAGGCTCTATATAATACATTTAACACATGGAGTGGCCAGTGTTTTAGCTGCGCTGTGACACAATATCAATAACAAGTCATCATGTGGCCCACTCCTACTTAAAGCAGTGACTCGCATTGCGGCCCTCAGACATCACGGCACAGTTTGAACGGACAGACGGAGCAGGGGAGGGAAAAGAGCGTCCAGAAGAAACTTCATTATCAGACCAGATGCTGGCGCTTTACTAATGAGGCCGGATTGAAAAGCCATTCCCTCCACAAACGGTGACAATGTGCCACATTTGAGATATGGCCCAAGCAGGCGGAGAGAAAGAACAAGGGAATGAATCACAGTCACTGCAGAACAAGGGATTTTTACTTGTCCTCGCTGCCTCTGTGAAGCACGTGCACGTATAGCCAAGCTGTTCGAGGCTCATATGCACATACACAGACATATACACACATCGGAATGTAGCCAAACAACATGCACTCGCACCGACAAATGCGAAAATCTTTCCAGCACAGATAGCGATGAGTGATGGGCAGTCTCATTGTTCAACAAAGCTCCACAGAAGCTTTGGTCAAGGTCACAGCACAGCACAAAAGCTCTCTGAGAAAAGCCACTGTAATCTACAGCAAAATAGCCACTCGACACCAGCACAACTGCAGCCTAAATCCAATAAGCATGCTTTTGTGGCCTGAGTGTCTCAGGTTGTAAGCCGGGCGCACAGACCAGAGAACGGCCTCAATATCATACCCTGGACACGCTGCATGATTCACAATTGAATGACGCTACACATAACCGAAGACCACTATATGGTTTATATGCACTGACTGCAGATAACAGGAGGAAATTTCTTGCTCTACAACACAAACACATCTTGCTGTCAATATAAAAAGACATAGAAAGATTATGGCCCTGATTTAGCAACCAATGCTTTGTTTATGCCTTAAAAGCTGTATAATTCAGCAGTGCATCTGTTTCTTAATATAATCTTAGCAGCTAAATGATAGCTTAACAGTTGAATTAGTTGGAAATAAACCAAAAAAAAAAAAAAAAAGCCAATATCGCTCAGGAAACTCAGGTGCCTCTAAAACATCCAGCTCAGCATGAACCTGTTAGCTAAATGTCTTAGATTAACAGTTTTGTGTATATATATATATATATATATATATATATATATATATATATATACACCCTCACCAGCCACTTAATTAGGTACACCTGTTCAGTTGCTTCAGAATAGGGAAGAAAGGTGATTTAAGTGACTTTGAACGTGGTGTGGTTGTTGGTGTCAGACGGGCTGGTCTGAGTATTTCAGAAACTGCTGATCTACTGGGATTTTCACACACAACCATCTCTAGGGTTTACAGAGAACGGTCTGAAAAAGAGGAAATATCCAGTGAGCGGTCAGTTGTGTGGACGAAAATGCCTTGTTGATGTGAGAGGTCAGAGGAGAATGGGCAGACTGGTTCCAGATGATAGAAAGGCAATAGGAACTCAAGTAACCAACCAAAATCTGAGGAATGTTTCCAACACCTTGTTGAAAGTGTGCCATGAAGAATTAAGGCAGTTCTGAAGGCAAAAGGGGGTCCAAACTTTTACTAGCAAGGTGAGTACCTAATAAAGTGGTACCTAATAGTACCTAATAAAGTGGCCGGTGAGTGTGTATCCCTGTTGTCAGAGCAAAACCTTGTATCTCCATTTTTGTCATTTGTCAGTTTCTGGCATAATTTGAAAATGCCTATCCTCTTTTACATTGTTTGTAAATTTCATGATGAATGGACCAACGGAAATGACCCAAAATTGGAAAAATCTGGTTCCATTGACTTCCATTGGAAATGGAAAGTTACCATTTTGGACATGCAAGGTATTGTTTCGACAACAGCGCTGTATTAGAAGCACGCTAGTTTTTTTGAAGTGAATAAAATGAAAATTTGAGGCCCTGCTGAGCTTTAGCAACCAGTGTTTAGAGCTTATTGTTCTTGTCTCAAAATCATCAGTAATATGTACATATTATGGTATTAAAGTCAAATTTCGTCAGGATGGATTTATTAGCTTAATCTAGCACAGATCAGCACTAATACTGTTGCTTTACAATGTCATGCTAAGTGTTGGTGTGGACTTGTTAGCTATAATTATGTTAGCTTAACATAATTAGCTTAACAATTATACTACAAGGCCATCAGTTTCTCAAAGGTCAGGACTCAGGCTCATTTAATTAAGCAACCAGTGTCACTCACTGACCTCCCTTGTTCCTGAGCCGGATCTAATCCTAGTCTTCTCTCAAAAGCAACTGCAGTGCAGTATAAGCCAGAAGTGCTAAATTTTTAGCTTAGCTTAACTAACATGTCAGCTTATGAGCTATACTTCAGGCCTATTGTTTTTGTAAGGGAAAAAAGAAGTCCATCTAGCTGCACAAGTCTGTTGTTACAAGTTTGTAATGCCAAAATAAGAGTCAGTGCAAACTTGTTAGCCAAACAAAGTAGCCACTAGCGGGAACAAATCAGAGCCGGGCCGGGGGCGGGGCAAATGACCGGGCCCTTTATTATTTAATAAAGATCATCATAACATCATTTTACAACATACACATGCCCACAACATCGGGGCTTACAAGCTTTGCTTATCGGCAATCCACTTGAAAATTTGCGTGTCATAAAGTTAAATGTAAGAGTGAAAATAAAGCCAGTCATGCTGAGCAACATTTTATTCAATATTTTACACCTACTACATCACTAAAGTCAGTCGGTCTTGTAAAGTTTTTAGAAACCATGACTCAGTCCTGACTGTGGCAACCTTTAAAAGCCCCGTGTAAAACTTGAATGATGGGTGATGTAAGGTAGGCTATGCCTTTGGACGTATCCCGTGCTTATCTGGATACATTCAGGAGAGGGCCCACCTTCTCCAGCTCTCTTTGGACATGATAGAGGCCCGGCTACTTGAAATCTTATCCTCTCTCCCATCGGGCCCCCTCTAGGCTCGGGCTGGGGACGTGCCATCCTCCCAGCCCCCCCTGAAGCCCTGCCCCTGCAAGTAGCTTAACTTTAGCTTTGGCTTGTTAGCTAAACAAGCTATGTCTCCAAATACAAAGCAAAATTTGCTAGGCCCTGCTAGTTTATCAATCAGAAATCAGTTATTTTCTCTTATTATTTTGGTAAAGAGACTGAATCTATTGCTTAACTTGCCTCAAAAGAAACCATTAATTGTAATATAGGTCAGCTGTACTAGTGGTGATTTACAATGTCACCCCAGTTAGCCTAATCTAATTAGCCACTTAGGTTAACAGCCAATAGCACTCTTCTGCATTTCTGTACAAAGTCCTGATCTGGGCCTGATCTTGTCTCAAAAGTATCAGTTTAGCGGTACTAGTGGCTTTGTAAGGTCATGTTATTACATGGTCTGAACTTAATAGTTTAACTAAGCTAAACTCATTAGCTCAACCTAATTAGCTTGTTAGCTTTACACTTGGTTTCTCAAAGTATTTAGCAACATTTGAGGCCTTGCTGATTTAGCCAGCAATGCTATGAGTGTTTTCTATGTACTAGAAAAGCATGTCTCAAAAGCAACAGTAATACTAATTGCTAAGCTCGTCTGGTGTTGCTTTGTAACATCACACTGTTAGTTGGTGTGAATGTGTTAGCTGATCTTATTAAGTCCACCTAATTACCTTGTTATTGAGCAAATCTTAAGGCTTTGCCTTAAAATAGCAACCAATGCTATGAGCTATTTCATTAAACAGCTGTAAGCCTGCCTCAAAAGCAACAGGAATACCGAAGAGTTTAGTAGGTGTGAACTTGTAAGCTAAACTAATTAGCTTAACGGAATTAGCTTGTAAGCTTAACACTCGTACAGAAGGCCATCCTTTCTAGGGGGCTTCCAGCAGAATAACTTTTCTTCTCCTCCCTCCTCCCCCTCCCATTGCCTTCCACAGTTCCTGAAACACTTTGTCACAAGGACGTCAGAGCATTGAGTGACAGGAGAGCCTGATGCTCTAACCTGCTCTAATCAGCCTGTCAGCGCACATCACGGTAAAATCGTGCACAGCCGACAGCGCGTTTGTCTCCCATCCCGCTGGCTCAGCCGAGGTGGACGGGCCGCTCTCCTTGAGAAGCCATGCAGATTCATCAGAGTGATGAAACGAGGGAGGAGAGCCTTGAGAAAGGTTGGGAGGGCTGGAGAGAGAATGTGTGAGTGAGGGGGAGAGAGAGAGAGACGGAGTGAGCGAGAGACAGGGATAAATATAGGAAAGCAGAGATCTGCTGACCTTTGGTGTGTTGTAGAAGTTTGTTCGCTGTCCAAAAGAGACAAAAGGAGTATTCAAAAACACAAGCCTTTGTTCATTCGCTTGTTTTGTGTGTGTGAGAACATGTAGCTCTGTGCCTTGAATCTCAGGGGTGTGCGTTTCGAGGAGAAACCAATCAATAGCGATATGAAATGAAGGAGTACGTGCGGTGGGCCTTCGCAGTAAATTCAGCCCTCCACTGCTGTGTAGTCCTGCTACTACTGATGTTATCGATAGCGCCCACGGCCTTATCATCCCCCTGCTGAAAAGTGCCATCAGCAAAATCAATCTCCGACAAATATTCCACCATGTACACTTCAGTCAGCCCGGCAAATACTTGAACCGGCAATCGCTGATCAAACGCGGGCAAGGAGGCCTGCCGGGTCGCACCAATGACTGCCTAATCAAGTCTGCACACTTGTGCTAATGAAGTGACCAGTGTCCTTCTCGGAAGCGTGTTCATTAATTACACAAAAAAAGAAAAAAATACGAAAGAAATGTGTATGATGGGGCTTTTGTGCAAGAGATTGTTGACCATTTGCCGGGTGCTATAATTTGATAGTTTAAACTGTGGCATGCGATGTAATGACACTGATTTCATGATGTGATATGTTTTGCACCATGATGAATTTTAATAAAGAAGTAAAAAAGCAATCCCAATGTTTATTTTGTTCCAGCTGTCAAAACAAGTAAGGATGCACAATGATGTCAAAATCATATCGGTTTCGGATGAGAAAAAAAATATATATATATGTGACTGACATTTCAAACCGATGTTGAAAGATGAATTTTTGTACCCTGGAAGAGCAACGATGGTTAGTTGAGTTAAAGTTGTACTATGTTTATAAATCAATACATTAGTTGAATATTTTTTATGATGCTACTTCAGGAATATGTAGTGCCAATTTCTACATGTTATGAATATTTATGTAATGGACTCAATAGATTATAGATACATGAACAATCTTGCATATCAGCAAGATCACATGTTGTTACCACCCTGAAAACAAGATAAATCCACCTAATAAAAGCATAATTATCACAAGTTGTCTTTTTTCCAAGACTACTTCTCCGGCACAGGGGAGTTTTCTTAATTTTTTTTTTTTTTTTTGGAGCACTGGACGACACCATGCAAAAATGATATCTTGTCAGCTAAAACAATCTTAAATCTAGCCAAGAAATGTAATATTTCACTGACATTGTTGCTTATTTTAAGAATATGTATCTTATTCACAAACATGTTTTACTTCTTTTAAGTTCTTTTATTAGGTAAATTTATTTTATGATATTGGCATATTATTTTTATTAAGAAATGTGCTTGAAGTCAAGTTATCTGCCAGTATATTGAGATAATTTTTCTTGATAAAATTAATTAAAATAGATAAAAACACCCAAAATAAGCTAGATAATCTTATAAGTGTGCAACCATCTCAAAATAAGAAATATTACATCAACTAAAATTAGGATAATTTTAATTGACATAAAATCTGTGTTTAGTAATGTGTATTGTTTTCTAACCCCTATAGTGGAAAATATATTCATTAATAAAATATTAACATTCAAGTAATATGAAGGAATCAAGAAGTTTCTGACCATAGAACTAATCATGGCTGTATATTGCTTTAGGTTGACCACGTTTTAACTATGTCATGGCTGTGTTAGATTTGATTAGATTAAGTGACTCTTATTAGTCCCACAATGGGAAAATGTCACCTCACCTAACCTGTCCATGCACTGAAACACTACATATACACTAGTGAACATGCACACCAGGGGGCAGTGAGCGCACTTGCCCAGAGCGGTGGGCAGCCCTATCTGCAGCGTCTGGGGTGCAGTTGGGGGTTAGGTGCTTTTCTCAAGGGCACCTCAGTCATGTACTGTTGGCTCAGTCATGGGCTGATGAATGGTTCACCGCCCAAATAATATCTGGAGAACAAAGATCATGGAGTTAGAAATTGACCAATAATGTATGGAGCAGAGATCAAACAAAACATGGTCTACAGTCTGTAACCATACATCTATACAGTGGACCTTTGTAGACCCAAGGTAGGTAAAGCAAGGAGCAGGTCAGAGGAAGTTAGTCGAGTGGAAAATGGATCTGAAACATCTAATTTTCCTTCTGTATGTGCTGCATGCCTTTGTGTAAGCCACCTAAGGTACACTCTGCAGCGACAGCCCAAGCGTGGCTTTGCGGCTCCGTGATTCAGGCAGCAAAACCCTGCTCAGACTCCACAGCTCAAGCTCTTTGCTAAAACGAGCATAAAACTTGCATAGAATGTTTCCTCCAAACATGAGTCATCCCAGAAAGCAACACAAATGCTCCCTTGTGCACAAACGCACCCATTTCCTTCCCTCGAATACCCTCTTAAATACCTACAACACAAGCACCCTCTGCATCTCCTTCATGGCAGCGTGATTTGCAGCAATTAGAGTGAAATCTGTCCCTCAGTGCTGCTGATTGGCTGAAGGCGTCTCACTTAAAAAGCTTTGGATTCGCGAGGGAGCGGCCTTTCTTTCAGCCGAGGTCACGCCGCAATCTTGCCGCGGACAGACAACAATGAGCGAGGGACACTACCCCTCTCCCTCGTTCTCTCTCCCCTCTCTTCCCAAATGTCTGATGCTTAAGCTCATCAAGAAGGACAAGGCGAGAGGCATACGCTGTCAAGGAAGAGTGATCTGTCTCTCTCGCTCGCGCTCTCTCTCTATCTCTCACTTTACAAATCTCTCTCTCCCTCTCCAAATCTTTCTCGCTGTCTCTCCTTGAGTCACCAGACTGAGTAATCGGCCTTTGATTGTACAGTTAGTTGAGACGAATTAAGTACGGGAGAGAAGGACACGCGGAAATAGGGTAAGTGAGGGTGAGAGAGCGAGAGCCAAAGAGTGTTACCTCCTAAACTCTTCTCAAGCAAAATACAAGTGCAGGCATTTATTTGCTCTACCACTTTCTCTGTTTGTTTTTCTTTCATATGTACACAGACACACACACACACATAGGCTTATGCACTCTATTATATATATTTATAGCTCTACTTTGGGAGCAATTTTTAGTGGTACCTGAAAACAGTACAATGCACTGCAGTAGGCAATGTATGAACAATACCTACTGCACAGGAGGGCCTGAGGGACCTAGAATCACCTCGGTTGTGAGCCAGACCTGTGTTAAGTATGTCTGTGGTTTTTGATATCTCTGAAAAAAGTTACAAAATGTCAGTTTGTGCTCTTATAATTCAGGATTGACCACTTATATGAGCATGGGAACACCAGCAGGCCCAACGTTTTATCACCCAGGTCTATAACCTAAGAATAGCTCAACCTGTTGGCATTGAAGTCCCTGTGGTTACTGGATAATAAGCCTTAGAATGTAATAATTAATTTTTAGTATAAGTCAATGGAACCAGACTTTTTTCCAAGTCATTGTGGGCCATTTCTTTTGTTCCTTTCTTCATAAAATGTACACACTATGTAACAGGCAACAGGCATTTTCAAATTATGTCAAAAACTGAAAAACGTCAAAAATGGAGTTACAAGATTTTGTTCCGACAGCAGCGATATATAGTGATATATTCTTTGACATCTACACCTAGTGCCTCCAGTTAAAGGCCCTTTACATACCAGCGTATCCTGATCCTTATAGTAACTAGGCTTTCCCTCTTCTTAGGCTAATATGGGAAAGTTTTCTAATGGCTTAGCAACAAGCCAAGCTACTTAACTATAAAGTAGGCTAGCTTGTCATCAACCTCACTATAGCAATGTCTCTGCAATATAATGCTTCCTAGCTGGCCCTCCATTCTGAAGGTGACATTAGTGTACAGAGATAACATTGGCATATAAAATTGTATATATTGACGTCCTCAAAACTATATTATATATCTGTCTCTGGATTTTCCAATGAAAGGAATAGTGATGATTAGACCACTTCAAGCAAAACGAAAGACACTCAAGATTTCAAGGGCAAACCCTTGATTCCCCGCCTGCAGCCATTTGTTCATCAATTCAGCCCAACTATCCAAGAGTGAGCTAATCATTAAAACAGGGCCATTTTGCCATAGCACTTTCTCAATCCCTCTCACCTTTCAGCACGGTTAATCTAGCCGGCTGTTAATTGATTACCTACCGAGGGCTAAAAGGCCCTGAAAGGTCAGGCTACAGCGCCTCAGAAAGGACACACAGAGCGGAGACTGATGAAAGGTCAGTGGCCTACCTGCGAGGGAAGAATTCGCTGAGGAGGGGATGCTGGGACAAAGGTGTGTGTGTGGGTAGTTTTGGGGCCAGACAGACAGAAGAGGCAGCTATATATAAGCACCAAGGTGCAGGGTGCTGGCACCTGGCCAGGCCGTCTCACTGCTAGAGCAAAAATCCGGGACAGAGTCCGAAGGTCTTTGGGCCGCTAGGCTAATTAAAGTGAAAAGTCAAATGCACACATTTCCAATTAAACTAAATGTCTGAAGTTTGCTTTTTTTTTTAATTTTCCACTGGATAATCAAGCTAACAAGCAATGGAAGCATGGTTTAGTATTAAGCAACCTGCGTTCCTATATCACCTCAAACCACACTAAGTTCTTAATTAGGGCTGGCCCGAATACTTTAAATACTCAAGTTTTTGCTTGTTATGTTGGTATTTGTTTCTCCTTTTAGTATTCAGAGGCCTCGTCTTCTTTTCAAGCCACATAATTTGTACAACACATTTCCTTATGAAAGGCATTTGCATAGAACAGTTATTACTAATATATCGAAAATATATAATCTCAAATAAGTAAGTATAGAGTCGCTTATCCGAGTACCACTGGTCTCTGGTGAGGCTGATGCCAAAATAGCCGCCAACCTGTTGTTGTGGGGAGTTCTGGCAGTGGATAAAGATGGTCCAATCGTGGATGCTCCCATTTCTGTTTTGTTATACTTTTAGCATATATTTCTAATTGTAGCCCAAGTCCAGTATCCGGTAAATGGCAGCATACACCGATCAGGCATAACATTATGACCACCTCCTTGTTTCTACACTTATTGTCCATTTTATCAGCTCCACTGACTATATAGGAGCACTTTGTAGTTCTACAGTTACAGACCGTAGTCCATCTGTTTCTCTGCATACTTGGTTAGTCCCCTTTCACCCTGTTGTTCAGTGGTCAGGACCCCCATTGTAGCTGATAAAATGGACAATGAGCTTAGAAGCAAGGAGGTGGTCATAATGTTATGCCTAATCAGTGTATATTGCTATGTTAGTATCTCGAATTGTAGCCCTCTTGTTCAAATACAGCTTTTTCTTACATGCATAGCATTTATTAGTCACATTTGAACTAGAGGGCTACAATACAAAATATTATCATTAACATGACTGTTAATTAATTATTGTCACCTACTGGATATATTTTGAACTGTAATATTTAAAAAAGTGTAAAATTATGGTTAATAAATCTATTAAGATGAATAAAAATATGGAAGAAAACCCCGGGCACCAAAACCTGCCTTAGTTGATTGCGTTTTGGGCCAAGGGGAAAAACTTTGAGAGGCTACAAAGGACAGGGAAGCCTGAACACTAAGCCCTAAAAAAGCCCATGTTAAGACCTGCTCTACTGGCTAGAACATTACAACAACAAACCACACTTCAGTAGGACAATAGTGAACTGAACAGAGCAAGAAACAGAAGTTTTCCTTCTTAATGACCTTATTAAACAAGAAGTTGGGCTTTATTGGCCCTTAAGGGAGTTCTGTTTATAGTTCCATCCCTCAGTGTACAAACACACACACTTACACACTCTCATATCCCTTGGCAATAGATCCAAAGCCATGATTAGCTCACAGTACCATGCTTCCTCCCAAAGGAAGCTCTGCTCCTGGGACCTCAGCAATTCACAGGATACAAATCAATTACTAACTATTAAGCACTGCAAATGCATTTCTGAGGGATCGAGGCTCTTTTCCTTTCCCCTGCATTTCCTCCATGTTCCATATCATTGCTTGCGATTTAGCTTACGACAGCATAACCTGTATCTCATTCTTTCTTTTTTTCCTCTCTTCACCCACCTACAAGAACGATAACAAAATGTTGAGGCTAATTAAACCAGCCTCGCACTCTGTTTGCCAATTACAGGGCCATCATCTCCCACCGCACTCATCAAACAAGCAAATGGACAGTGGCTTATCCCTCTCGCTCTCTTTTTCCGCTTGCATTTTGCTGCCTTAAGAGTGACGCTGAAAGGCCCATCAGCGGCTGATTTCAGCTGACGCCTGCACAGCACTCGTTCATCCTGGTCCAGCCCCCGGATGCCACAGAGTGAGAGTGGAGGTGACAGCCCGCTCCTTGTCCCATGTATTTAAACGGACAAGGCGTCCTCTTGGAGAAGAGAAAAAAAAATTCAAGGCGGCAAAAAGCGCAAGGCTAATGTGAGCTCAAAGGGTGCAGGAGAAAGGGTGAATAATTGAACACTCTAGCCCGGAAGAGGGGCATCAAGGAAAAGGGCCTGTCCGTGAGAGAAGGTACCAAATGCTTGGTCTTTTAGTCAAGTCACGTTGGGCCCTCGACCTTTAATTTCGGCATTTAGAGGGCAAGGGCATTTGCCCTTTAATGTCATCAATTTTTAAGGGGTATTAAGGTGACCTGACCAGACATGAAGACTATTAACTAAACTCAGGATTTTTGCCCATTTAGGTGTGACCTTTGACATTTATGTGCAGATGCTCTTTCCTAGAGCAACTTGGTAGGAAAGTCTTCCATAAGGAGTTTTAATGGTATAGCAGTGCCATTCCTGCTTGGATAAGGAACTGAACCTTTGTTCTTGTAGGTGTAAGGTGATGGTCTCATCCAGCATACATCAAATGACTGGGGCAGTACTCCCTTGTCCGTGGGGTGTTACCTTCAAGGGCACATCTCAGTACATTTAGTTGGGGAATATAATTGCACCATAATCCATTAAAATGATATTTTTTTGATTTTAAGTTATATTGACTCCACATACCCCGCCGCTTCTCCAGACTTTCATTTATTGTTCTGTTTTAAAACATTCGGTTATAAAATGGTGTAATTATGTACTTTTCACCTGGAAAAACCTATTTAAAGTTCACAATTGGGCCTCAAAACCACTGTTGTACCCTTGAGGGTACATTTATATTGTTTGTATCTTGATGAATGAAACATGCACCTGCACTGTACCTTTATTTCTAACAGTGTATAAGCAGGGGATGATGATAAATTCTACATATTCGCTACTGCATCTCTTTTGCACAGGCAGGCACATTTACATAAAGAATCATCCCCAAATGGCCTTGTGTGGTTAACAACTTCCTAAAAAGACCACTTTAGTATGTACTGCTTGTTTTATACAATAATGAGGATGAGAAATATTGAGCTGAACTGTAAGTAGAACCATACATTCTTACATGTAGGACTTAACATTGAAAATGTAGTAATTTACATTTTTCAGAAAATTAAAATTCAAAATTTCTTCAAAGGAAATGATCATTTACCTTTGACAACGTAATTACTACATATTAGAACTATTAAAAATTATCCCCCTATTAAAATAAATAGGAAATACCATGGATTCTTAGTATTGCTACCTGCCAGAGCATAATTCCTACTTGTAAACTAGCAAACCAGATGTGGCTTCAAGCAAGGCAAGGTCATCTAATCAGCCATTTCATCATCACAGCATTTACTTTGCATTATCTGTAGCAATATGAGTGTAACGTAGGGGCTGAGGCAGGTTGCAGTCGCAAAGTGACTTAGGGGCATTCAGATATTCATGGTCGTAGCAGATGGGGTCAACATTGCGGATGCAGATCCATGCTCAAAATAAGAAAGAAAAGCAAAAGTCAAAACCAGTGAAATCCAACACAAGAAACAGGCTCAGAACTCAAGTAAGGTACACAGACAGCAGTACAGAGACTTCGCAAGAACACGTATGCAGAGAAACAGGTTACAGTCTGTAACTGTAGTCCATCCGACTGTACAGAAGTTTTCATGAGTTTAAGAGGAGCTGCAGGTGTGTGGGAGAGGACAAGAGTGGGCATATTTAGTGTACTGTTGTGCCTGTCTTTGGAATCAATGAATTTGAGAGGACATTCTGACTGCACAGGCCTCATGATACTCAAAAATTCACAACCAAATAGAAAGACGCTGGTGCAATGACAGTATAGCCACTATGAAATTTATACCCTGAATTCGACTTGGATTCCCAAGGGAATACAATTCTCTTTCGGATGGCCGTCTAGAGGGGAGACGGCACCGATTGCCTTTGATTTGCACCAGTGGGAACCTCTGAAAGACTAAACAGTCAAGCAGTGTGTAGCGATCCGACTTGGAGGGAAGCCGATTACCTAGAGCGCTCCCTCAGGACTGCAGGACGTTTGTCAGGCTTGACACTCTTCACTCTGTCACGGTATCAGAGGGGCTGAAGGGGGAGACAGGCATCCCTGGAGGGAGAGGAGCTAGCACGGATGGAAGGATGAATTGAGAAATACTAAGGAACAAGAGGGAAATGGAGGGAAAGTGCTGACTCATGGACAGGTATGCACATATCCTGCAGCAAGTCAAGTCCTCTCTAAGGTTTGCTATTGTTCAATTTCAACGTGGATTACTTGGAGCTTTGCTTAAGTGCAAGCTGACACCTCATGCTTGGCTTGCAACTGTAAGCACTTTTTTTACTCTCCCTCTTCTCTTTGCAGTTAAACGTGAGGTCTCAAGCTCTCATCAGGTCCAAGGAAGGTACGGCCAGTCATGCTGACTCATGAAAATCTCCTTTTAGGTTTGATGCTGAAGTAGAAAAACACAATGCTGCCCCCCCACCCCAGAGTCTAGTTCTGTATTCATCCACAGATATTACAATGCTGACCAGCTTGTCTCCATAATTAATTTGAGGAAACTTCAGTAAACTCAGAGGAGAATTGTAGAACTTATAAAGATGAAAAGTGGCTCAAATGGCTAAGAGTCCTGTGTTCTATCACCTGATTCTTAATGGCAGAACATTCCACAGCCATTCAGGAGCCTTAGTTAGACTGAAATATACACTTTGAGCCCAGTTTCTGGTCCTTTACCTAGTTATCACTGTTAGTTAATTGAGCTCTTAATGTAATTGATTGGCCATCCACTGTCACCCCTTACCATGACTGCAAAATATAGGACTGGAATCTGGGCCTAGCCAATCTGTCTACTCTGTCAGTTTATTTATCTGTCCATCTAGAGCAATGCTGACCAATCATAGGTATTTGCTAGGTCACACTTACCAAATGTGCAAATAAGCACCCTCCCTGATAATCTCAGAAAGAAAAAAAAAAAGCTACTGAACAGGCACTGGGCTTATATCCTCAAGGGTACGGCATAAGTATCTTTAGTAGGGAACATAATTGTACTTTATTTTGCTGCAATTATAGTTTTTTTAGCTGGGTAAATCGAGCTGTCTTCACTTCAGGCCTTTAATTTTCCATTTAAAAACGTAATGAAAAGACATAAGTATGCACCTTTCCCTGGAAAAAATGAACATAGTATACCTTTATGACTTATTTAAGTGGTTGGACCTTGAATCAATTGGACCTTAAGGACCATGTATATTATTTGTACATAATGTAACTGTATAATAATCTTTTATTCTAACAGTGCAAGAATGCTTAACCTCACTATGATGTAAAAGCAACAGTTTGAAAAAATGAGCTGAGTGCTTGCATGTCTCAGGGGAAGCATGTGCTTGTCTTCACACTCTCTGATTGGTTGGTCCCATACAACAAGTCAAGATTCAGTCAGGGATGGGGACTGAGAACTATAATTAGGGAGACAATTGGCAAAAAAAGAAGCCAAGCAGCCATCCTAAACAACAACACTGGCTTTTGTTCAGTGAGCCACATTAGCATTTGATTGAACTATCCTTTTAAAATGCAGGCAACACGAAAGCCACAAGTGCTGTTCTAATTACATTCCAAAACACTCCTCTGCACTAGTTTTGAACAGTTTGCTGGGATTCATACTCTCAGTTCAGGACAATAAATACAGACACATGTTGACTAGTTACACTTGTTTAAGGACAACTTTAACTCTGTATCCTCAGATCCTAAATCAGAAACAGAAACAGAAATATACTTGGACTACCTTGCTTATAAAGAGCCTGGAGAATGTAGGCTCCTTGTTCGGAATGATTTTAGCAGCTGAGGTTGTTGGCACATTGAGAAACTCCCTAGCCATGTGACCACATTCAGGCAGCCCTTTGTAACTTTGCAGAGATTGGTCAAGGTAACTACAAGGTGATGGTATTGTTTCATCAATGACGAAATAGCTGAGAGCTGCTTAATCAAAATGAGCACCCAAAGTGAAAAAGAAGCGATATTATGACTGCTTTCACCATCTGACTCACAATTAAATGAAAAGTGAACAGTCATATCAATGCTGCAATCATATTCAAGCTAGTCTCATAACCACATGGTGATATTCAGCTCTTTGTCAGCAGTAAGAATGGCATTAGGGACAGGAATAGGAATTGAGTTTAATTCACAAGAGGGCATGGCAAGTCCTCTATGCCCGCTGTGAGCATATTGAGATTACCTTTTATGATGTCTGTAGTGGTTACTCTCAGCCAAGACCCCAGCATGCAGACTTCTTTCTCTCCCTCTCAGTGGTATTCCCTGGTTTGAATGCTTCTCTCTATTCTTGCCTCTGCCACCAATCTTTCTGGCTCGGAATGCATTTTGAAACGTTGCTTCCTCTGTGAAAAGGGGAAAGTGGTGGGCCAAGTTCTGCTGCTATTCTGAGAGGGGAACTCATGGGGTTAGCTTTATGCTGAGGCTAAACTGTGTTCTTTTGCTTATTCAAGTGAAGCTCTTAAATGAAGTTTGGATTCAGGCTGGCCTTTAGACCTTTATAACCTTAAGGGTCAGTTACCTGGACAGGGAGAAGTCTTTCAAATTTCAAAGTTTTTCTTCTTCTTTCAGCTGCTCCCTTTAGGGGTCGCCACAGCGGATCATCTGCCTCCATCTTGCCCTATCCACTGCCTCCTCTACTTTCACACCAACCATCTCCATGTCCACCTTCACTAAGCTTCAATAATAAACCTTCTCTGAGGTCTACCTTTTCTCCTTCTACCCGGCAGCTCCATCTCCAACTTTCTTTGCCCAATATATCCACTATTCCTCCTCAACACATGTCCAAACCATCTCAACCTGGCCTTCTGGCTTTATCTCCAAACTGCTCCACCTTCACTGTCCCTCTGATCTGCTCATTTCTAATCTTGTCCATGCTTGTCACTCCTTGACACCCGTCTCCACCCACTCCATCCTGCCTGCACCCTCTTCTTCACCTCTTTTCTACACTCTGCATGATAGTTTAACGCCGGATGACCTTCCTGACATGATTGCATATACAATCACATACACACATGTGTATGTTTACCAATGAAATATGCATGTGGAGTGGTGGTGCACTACAACTTGCATCTCTCCCTCTTCGGTACCACTATTCTAGCTCTTAACGCACCTGGATCATCTCATCAGCTCATCACAAAGTCCTTCATGAGTTGAATTAGGCATGGAAGAGCAGTGTACATGCTAAGCTACTGCAAGATGCAGGCTGAATGAGCTTGAATGATGCTACTTTATAGTCATGAATGTACAGTACTACAAAAGAAAGATGAGAAAATTGAGAAATTACAAAAAAAAAAAACAACAACAACTACTAAAAGACTTTATATAGGCTTAAAATATGCAAGCATGTGTAGACTCACATACACACATATACACTTCTTAGAGACGGAGGAGTGATGGCATGTAATTATTTCTTCAATGGCCGACCATGTGTTTATCAGAATGTTAATGTTCGCATAATAACAGGCTCCACCACGCTGCCGAGAATGTCAAGCCTGTCCGGCTGTCAATCAGCACCCAAAATAGCACAGCAAATAAGCATGCGCCGCCGTCACGGCCGCTGACAGACAGCGCCCGCCATAGCCTTCAAGCTGACAAATATCAGGCCCGCGCATACGCAGAATTATTCTATCCAGGAAAAGAGGGAAAGGAGACAGGGGTCAGTGCACACTGCCGGAGAAAGAGTGGGTTCCTGTAGCTTATTGAAAAAAGAAAAAAAAACCCTCAAAGTGCAGTCAACTCAAGAGGAGAGGGGGGAAAGAAAGAGGGAGACAGATGGGGGGCTGTGGGTGAAGGGTATGGAGAGAAAGAAACAATGAACGCATGACAATTCCAAGAAAAGAAGCAAAGGAAAAAGCTTGAAGTAACCAAATCCAAATACTGTTTATTCCCCATTTTTTATTTATTTTTTTACCACAATTTCCCAGTAGAATGCCTAGAAGTATCCTTCCTCTAAGACGTCCTCCACTTAAGGGCATTTTTTCAGACATGCACTTTTCAGGGAAGAAACGCACGACCACATTTTCAGAGGCCTGGCCATTGTGCGGGAAAACGTTTGGAAGTGGTGGCTTCACAAAGAAGTTTCACAAAAGCATGGTGCTGGGTTTGACTATATTGATTAGAATACCCTTAGTGAACCAGGGATAACAAGATACAGGGCTTTTCGGCAAGGAAACACTCCACTTTATGCTCTATGTGCCAGTCTAAACCCCTGCCGGTAATGGGCTTAGGCTTTAAGTGGTTGGACAGAGTGCTAGGGGTGAGGTGGGATCAGTTGGGCAGAAGGACGTGGCCAGTGGGGGCTGTGGAGCGTGAGATTTGCCTCATGCCTCGCTGAGACATGGAGCCCGCTTTCTGCTGCATTTGCATGGAGTCACGGCGCACCGGAGCTTTCCGAGAACTCCATCTGAATAAGGTCCACTGGGTATCTACTCAGTACAACCCAGCAAAACTTCTACTACCTGCTGATGGCCAGCCAGGTTCCTGTCAATCAAACTGCTGTCGGATATGTGGTGGCCCACTCTAGCATGTCATCAAATTCCAGGAAGGAATGATGGAGTCAGTGTTGAGAGTTGAGCCAAAAAGTCATGAAAAATGCTGGAGACCAAAGTCACAAAGTGACCGATAACTGATTAAATTCCTTTGTATTCAACTCAATGAATAATAAATTGCAAATCTGGGGGTGATTATCACTGTTGATTGTGCGAAATATGTTTGGTTGAAAACGAGAGGGAAATAAAATAACATGTCAGTTCTGTGATGTAGGAAAACCAACAGTGTGAAGTGAAAATTAAGCGAACATGTTTTAAACTTTTGAGTGATTACCAGGACTGGTTACTTGAAATCTGATGAAGACTAGAAGATAAATAAATAATCAAACAAATAAATAAATAAATACACAACTACTGCCAATGTGAGTTCAAACTTTCAGATTTCTTTAGTTGCTTTTTTGGGTTCCACTTGACATTAAAAGTCTTTAATAACTATGTAGTTACACAATAACAATACGAACATGCTTTTTTATTGTAATTACACATGTGTAATAGGGTCTGGCTAACTGCAGTTGTTTGAACTGCTGTGTGGTATAATTTCACACTACAGAGCACTTTAAAGTGAGATCTTTGGCTGGGTTGCCATGTCATGACACGAGCATAAAACTACAATTAGCGAACTGCTAGGAAAAGTTTTTACATTTTAAGCTGTAAATAGTCACGTAATGTAGATAATTACATGATTTACTGTTGAAGTGTTGGTCAAAAAGTACAAAAGCTCACCTTAGTATACATAGTCAATAACATAAGAGAGAATACTACTGTACTCCATCTATAACAGTACATATATTAGCAGTAGTAACTGTTGTTGTATGCATTGTTGTAATGCAATTACAGAGGTATTAGTGCCAGTTTAAAGCAAGACCTTTATTTTCCTTATTTTCTTTTTTTTGAAATATGACTTCATTCTCATTCTTATATTTCTATGTACAGTCAATGTCAATTGGTAATAGCAATGGATTTGGAAATCACAATGTTCTTGGTTAAAACGGGAAATAAAAATATTATTATTATCATTTTATGTGATATTATTGTGCATTCAGAATATTCTTCTGATTGTTCTTAGCTTGCATTTTGTTAATCAATGTTTTTTTCACTACAGTATCCAGCATGCATTGCTCAAATATGAAAAAAATGACTCTTAACATGATGACTCTTAAAAACTCTTAACAAAATGACTCTTAACATGACCACTAATATGGAGGGAAATAAAACCAGCTCTTAAGTAGTAGCTTGCAGTTTTTCAGTTTTTCAGTTCATGCCCCCTTCAAGATACACCATCAGAAGTCAGTCTTATTTTGCTAGTCTTTAAGCCTAAACATCTCACTCTAGATGCACTTGTAGGACCATGTGTTATGACATGATTACAACAGAAATGGACATGGTTATATTTTTGATTTTGTCCCAAAGAGAAGAATATGGTCTGGAGGAACATATTCCATGAAACCACCAATGACAATTTTCCAAAATCTTACAACTCCATCAGTAAATGCTTCAAACTATCTTTTTTCAAGAGTTAAAACTAAATGACCAGTGAAATAATAGTGTAAAATGTTGTGTGGACTGTATGGAAAATAAAGCTCTTTTTGAATTTTTATGACTTAAAAAATTGCACCTTCAATGACATATTCAAAAGTCAGAAGATGCTTTAGAGATGTTTTAGACCCCTTATGAAGTCTTGGGCCTGCCAGCATTTTTATTACACCTTTTGATAACCTAGGAATAGCTCCATTCATTTGCATTGAAGTGCTTGTAGTTACTGAATAATAGCATCAGAATGGGGAAGAAAGGGGATTTAAGTGACTTTGAACGTGGCGTGGTTGTTGGTGCCAGACAGGCTGGTCTGAGTGTTTCAGAAACTGCTGATCTACTGGGATTTTCACACACAACCATCTCTAGGGTTTACAGAGAACGGTCCGAAAAAGAGGAAATATCCAGTGAGATGCAGTTGTGTGGACGAAAATGCCTGGTTGTTGTGAGAGGTCAGAGGAGAACTGGTTTGAGATGATAGAAAGGCAACAGTAACTCAAATAACCAACCAGAATCTCTGAGGAACGTTTCCAACACCTTGTTGAAAGCCTGCCACGAAGAATTAAGACAGTTCTGAAGGCAAAAGGGGGTCCAACCTTTTACTGTACCTAATAAAGTGGCCGGGGGGTGTATAGTGGACTGTCCAAATAAAGTGAGACCGGAAAAAAAAAAAAATATTTTAAATGATATACAATAAACTGTGCTTAATGTGACCAGGGTCATAAACTAACCATGGAACAAAGTCCTTTTATTTGGTTTAACATGACCACCAACACAGAGAAAGTCTGCCCGAGGCTCTTCTCTCATCAAAAGTGACCACTTCTTTCAGACGCTTTGGAAAAAAAGAAAAAAAAAGTTGAGTCAGATGAAAGCAAAGTGTGAGAGCCCACATAAGTGCATGTCTAGCTCTCCTAGTGAGGACCTCACCTCAGGTGGCCTCCTGCTGCCTGCCGGCGCGGTAAAGTGTGTCTAATCAGACGTGGCCCTGCACTTCTTATCTCCTTTCCCTTAATAAAAGATGGAGGCTGATTATCATTGTGCCCCACTGCAGATTTTGCTCAGATTAATTCAAAAGTGGCTCTTTATGGGTGTCAAGTTGGAGGAGAATAAATAACAAAAAATGCTGTCTGGCCACTTTTTAACCCTTTCTGGTCCATTGTAATGTTGGCCTCTTACATCTGCTTAATCTCCGAGTAGAGGGTCCAGAGGTACAGCTAGCCAGTGCAGGAGGCCCAGACGACACCTGCACTTGGACAGCCCACCCATAAATGCACACCCACTCGCCCAGAAAGGCTGGCAACTCCCACGTGTAGAGGGAGCCATTCATTAGAGTCACTTTTCCCTCAGAGGGATGAAACGCCTTTTGTCATGAGCCTTGTCCACATTTTTCACACCAAATTCTTCCTCTCTTTCTTCCCCATGCTTTTCCTTCTTTCCCTCAGGGCCCTTTCAAAGGCTCCACTTATAGCGCGACTCCCTTTTCGCTGCACGCGGCACTGTCTCATGCCCAGCCGAGCTCTTTGATGTGAAGTATCGTAAGTAAAGCATCCGCTGCCCTTTTGCATTAGGGGCTGAAAATACGCAGAGAGTCCCGCACACAATCTCAAGGCAAACAGATGATGCATGGGTAAAGGTTATTGATCAGCAATGAGTGAAAAATCTAACCTGAGCTCAGCCTATAGTTGTAGTCTAGATGCATTTAAGATACAGGTATGGTGATGTATTGGTTAAAAAAAAAAAATTATGAGAACCCTTTGAAGTATGGGATATTGCATGATTGACTTGAAAAACAACAACAAAAAATGATTAAACATATATATATATATACTTATAAAACATATCCTATACATGGAACATGCAAGTTTGAATCACTATTGATTTGCCAAATTTAATATAATGGGGGACTGAAATGAGAAAACAAAGTAAACGTGTAATTTTATTTGGGTGCTCAAATTTAACAGTCATATATTGATTAAACAAAAATGTTTGTTCACCCGTTGCAATATAAATTTCTACAGGAATGGCTCCTAAAATGTCTCCTAAAAAATCAAATAAAGGCTTGCAGTCCTATGTAAAGCTTTTGGCACCCCCATAGAAATGATGTTCATATTTTAAATGAAAGAAATTCAACACATCCTTAACAATGAACCCACGTCTTCAAATTAGAAAGCACAACTCGAATATCTCCTAAAATGTGATCTATGGTTGCTTGCAAGTTAAAGTAGAAAGAGAACAAAATCCCAAAATTACAAGTTATGGCTTTCAGTTATGGCTTTTGGAAGTTTTTGATTGTTCCAGAATGTTTTATTTAAATTAACATTTGATGAATGATGAACGATAAACATTTCAATTAATACAAAGACGTCATATGTTGTGCAAGCAGTCACAGATTTTTGCCTCAATCATAATAAAAAATTACACCATTCAGGCCCAAACAGAAGAATGTTCTGGGGGAACATATTCCATAAAACCACCATTGACAATTTTCCAATATCTTACAACTCCATCAGCAAATGCTTCCAACTATTTTTTTTTTCAAGCGTTTCAAAAATTGTTCACATTTTAAAGAAATGGGCCAAAATAACCTTTTGACCACAGCACAGAACTGATCATCAGCAAGAGAATGCATGAGGGGCAGTTTGTTATGTGATGAAATAAAAAGTTTCACATATTTTTCTATCAACAGCCTTGACTTTTTCAACCATGATCAATAAACATAAAGAACTGTGAAATGTTTGGTGTTTGTCAGCATCACTGTATTTTCTGTTATGGCTTAAAAGCATGACTGATTCATATTTTAGTAGACATTCATACAGGAATCCAGGTTTATGAATTTAGGCCAACTCTATGAACTTTATGAACTTTGGGGAAAACATACAAAACATCATACAAAACCAGCCCTGTGACCGGAAGGTTGCTGGTCCGATCCCCTTGGCTGACAGTCCATGATTGAAGTGCCTCTGAGCAAGGCACCTAACCCCCAATTGCTCCCCGGGCGACCTGGATGGGGCTGCCCACTGCTCTGAGCAAGTGTGCTCACTGCTCCCTAGTGTGCTATGGGTTAAATGCAGAGGTCTAATTTCACAGTGTGCAAAAGACAGTGACAAATGGTTCTAAAAAAATATATATATTTATATATATATATATATTTTTTACAACCATTTGTCACTGCGTTTTTTTTTTTTTTTTACCAATTCTACTAGAACTGCCTACTTCTTTTTCACATATTCTTTTGTTTATTATCTCAAAAAGTCAAAAGTCAACACAGTTATGAACAGCTATAGGTCATGATTAACTGATTCACTCAGATTACTTGATTTGATAAAGTAACCGATGAAAAATTATCGTCAAGTTTCAAATATGAAGGGCATTTAGGCCTTTCAGTGATGGCTTACTGATTTCTGGGAACTAAAAACAGGTCTGAAATATGAATTTATACATGGCACGCTTGTAGTTGGAAACAAAAGTGCTAAAAAGTCTTGAAAATTTCAATGAAAAACCCCAATCAGGACTTTTCTTCATGGTGCTTAAGTAAATACAGCTCTCCAAGCTAGCTCTCAAATTGATGTGGCCTTCAGGAACTGGACAGAAGGCCTTACACATCAACTACCAACACATTCAGGAGCTTTCATTTCCTAATCAGCCAATTAAAATTTGATGTCCAGTGGGTGGGAGCAATGCTATGAGGAAAAAATCAATCCTGGCCTTCAGGAAGTCCTAGAAATATCATTAAATGTGGAATGTGTTATAACCAGGTTCCAGTTAGTTGGAAAATAAATGGAAAATAACAGTAGCTCTATCTATATTAGGGCACTTTACAGAAAGCATTGCTGTAAAAGTATAGCAAACTAAGTAAATAAGTGCCTATAAAAAGCATTCACCCCCTCGGATCACCATTTAACTAATTATGTGACTTTTAACATCAACTGGCTGCACAAGTGATAATTTAGGAGAGCCATATTAAAGGGAGTGAATACTTATGCAATCACATCCTTTGTGTTTTATATTTGGAGTTAATTAAATTCACTATAGGAGATCTGTTTACATGTTTTAAGATAGGAAAACATGAAAACTTCTAGATTTCTTATAGGCAATCTATATCCTGGCATCTGTTTGAGGCTTCAAACTGAAGGCATGGAATGTCTTTTATTTGACATCTAGGGATGAAAATACTCCTGTTCACAAGAGTTAGCTCACATAGCACTAATATACCATTGAATTAGAAATAAGCATTATCATGTTCCTTGCCCGAGTTTCAATATCTATGGCCTGAACTGAAGGCCTAGCTCTAATAGCACAGGTTCACCTTTCTAGTTTCTAGTTAATCTGTTTCCATTAAAGTATTTTGGCATCTTTGAGAGGCTACTGGTCAATTGAGTCCATTTGATTACTCAATTAATCATCGATATAACAGATATGGCCGATAATGACAGCCCTAGACAAATGGAAGTCACGGGCTTCCATTAACAAATCCAAGGAAATTTAGATGGCTGTTCGGGTTCCTCCATTATAGCACCTAAAGAGGTAGCAATCTCCTCGCTGTCATCCAGTGAGCTAATTTCAGAATGGCTGGCCTTGGTGCTCCATGAGAGGTGACACCTGCGAGGATTTCGGAGAAATTAATGTACAGCCCGCGGAGGACTGTATGTGTGCACGCACAGCCGAACAGGGTTAACCAAGCACAGAGGACTTACAATAATCGATTCCTAATTTCATGCCGTGTGCCTCAGATTAATGCGTGCAGAAAGGAGGCCGAGAGAGAAAGAGAGAATGCGAGACAGAGAAGGGCAGCAAAATAGGTCTTGTCAGCTATCAGACACACCAGAGGGGAGTAGAAGAGATGGAGAATTAAAAGGCTGATGGGGGTTCGGATGGGTGAATAGGTTAAAACTATGAACCCGTGTCATCTAATTGCATGTATTGAGCTCACTTATGATGATGAATTATCCAGCGATTCGCTCTGATGCTGCATTATCGTCAGGGAATTCTCTGCCAAGAGAGAAGAGCTGCAGCTATTTGTGTTTTCTGTGTCGGCCACAGGTGGTGAGAGAGAGAGAGAGAGAGAGAGAGAGAGACAGTCAGAAAGAGAGGAAGAGACAGAATCAGTGATCAAACAAGAGTGAAACAGAAAGAGTGAAAGAGTAAGAGAGATGGGAGAAAGAGCGAGAGAAAGTCAGAGAAAGAGAGATACAAGAAGAGAGTGAGAAAAATGGAGAATTGCAAGAGACTGAGAGATACAGGTGAAGAAAAAAGGGACAGACAGATAGATAGGGGGAGAGAGAGAGAGAGAGAGAGAGACAGAGAGAGAGAGAGAGAGAGAGAGAGTCAGACAGAAAAAAAGAGAGGCAAAGTCAGAGAGATGAAGAGAGAGAATCCGTGAGCGAATGAGAGTAAGACAGTAAGAAAGAGAATAGGAGAGAGGAAAGAAAGCGAGAGAGAAAGAAGGTCAGAGAAAGAGAGTCAGGGAGACAGAAAGAAAGAGAGTCAGAGAGAGGAGGGGGAGAGGGAGAGAGAAAGAAAGTCAGAGAGAGAGAGAGAGAGAGAGAGAGTAAGACAGAAGGCAAAAGAGAGCAAGAGATTGAGAGATACAGGTAAAGGAAAATGGGGAGAGAGAGAGAGAGAGAGAGAGAGAGAGAAAGAGAGAGAGAGAGAACAGATCCATTTGTCAATGGTGCTGCTTTTGATAGCCACATTCTGCTTTTAAAATATGATTCAATTTTGTTGTGAAATAGATTGTGTGTGTGTGTGTGTGTGTGTGTGTGTGTGTGTGTGTGTGTGTGTGTGTGTGTGTGTGTGTGTGTGTGATGGTCTCCGTAAAACCACAATCAAAGTCAAAGCAACCATTTATTGGGTGGTTGGTGAGCATCTTTACTCTCTGCCTGCATTTAGCACATAAACAACATAGTCCAAGCACAAAGCAGCACTTTCACCCACACTAAGTGTGTGTGTGTGTGTGTGTGTGTGTGTGTGTGCCTGATACATTGAGCCCCACATTGCGCTACAAATGTCTGACACCTGTCTGTTAAATCCACAATCTTTAAGAAAGACCTGAATGTTACATCTAAGAAGAAAAATACTGGGCCAAATAAATAACTGTATAAATTTATTTATTTTCCTGTCAAAACATCAATTAAGTAAGTTAAGGAGATTGGACACGAGACAAGGAAGGGTAAAATCAAAAATAAAAAAACAATGGGAGCCATAACAACAACAACGCAAGACCTTGTAGACAAAACAAAACAGCCATCCTCAGATGAACAGCATTTAAAGCCTTCATGTTTTAGAGATAGAAGAAAATCAAGCTCCACTTTCACTTCAGATCTGAAAAAACCCACAGGTGCTTCTGCCCATCCTTCCACTGCGAGAAGACAACTGAGCACTATGGGCATGAAAGCCCTTACTGAGAAAAGCAAACAAGAACATTCACAAATAAGAGAAAGAAGCTGCTGGTGCTTTCTGACCAATGGATTAGCCACCTCAAATTCCAGAGCCTTATCATCACTGAATGTGCTTGGATTACTTGGATTGTGAGAAGCAGAAAATGCAACCAACTTTTAAAACTGAACTATGGATATGTGGAAAAATATCCCTGCAGAGTTGGAGAGAAAAGAATGGAAGCTGTGATAAACCTTATATCTTCAAAATGGGGAAGGAAAAAACAGGAGAAGGAAAAAACCGGAGAAGGAAAAAACATACCTTACTCGTAATGCAAGTCAATGGAACCAGACGTTTTCCCCAAGTCATTTTGGGATGTTACTTTTAGTCCATTTACCATGAAGCGTGCAAACAAAGTAAAGGCCAAAAGGTATTTTCAAATAACGTCAAAAGCTGAAAAAGGACAAAAATGGAGATATGAAGTTTTCTTCTGACCGCAGCGATATTTATTTATTTATTTATTTATTTGCCTGCCATTTCCTGTTAGTTTGTTTTTTGCTTTCTTCCCGACCTGAAGCAATGAATTACTTGCACCTATTGGCTGTTTTAACTGACAATGATATAAACGATGGTCTCACACACTGGCTGCATATTCATGTTCCCCTAGTCCAGAGAAAACAAAGGCCATCTTAACTGAGAGCAGCGGTTTTAAGCGGTTGAGATTCTCCCCTGAAACGTCTCTGTTATTCACTCCGTCATTCCTCTTATCACTGGGGGTTTGTAAACAGATAGCGGGGTGAAAAAATAATCTCCTGAGCACTTCAATCTAACAGAGCGGGCCCTGCTGTTCAAAATAAATAAATAAATGAAACGGCGGAGAGAGAGAGCCGCAGCTATCCCAGATACATCACTCCCTGTCAAACAGCTCGGACGCCCAAATGAAGAGGTGGACCGGAGGTGTACGCAACGTCTTTACTACTGCACAGTCATCTAACTGTGACAGATTGAAGCTCCTTTTCATGCAGCTCCGTGTATTTGGAGTAACGTTTTTCTATCAGTGGTTCCTAAACTTGGGGGCACTCTCGCCCTGTACATACTACAATTTAGCCCTGCTCTACCACACATAATCAGCCTATGGTTAAGCTATTTATTGTCCACTTTATCAGCTCCACTTACTCTATAGGTGCACTTCATAGTTCTACAGTTACAGACTGTAGTCCATCTGTTTCTCTGATACTTTGTTAGCCCCCTTTCACCCTGTTCTTCAGTGGTCAGGGACCCCATGGACCCTCACAGAGCAGGTACTATTTGGGTGGTGGATCATTCTCAGCACTGCAGTAACACTGACGTGATGGTGGTGTGTTAGTGTGTTGTGCTGGTTGGAGTGGATCAGACACAGCAGTGCTGCTGGAGTTTTAAACACCTCAGTGTCACTGCTGGACTGAGAATAGTCCACCAACCAAAAATATCCAGCCAACAACATCCTGTGGGCAGCGTCCTGTGACCACTGATGAAGGACTAGAGGATGACCAACATCTATCATCTCTGACTTTACATCTACAAGGTGGACTGACAAGGTAGGAGTGTCTAATAGAGTGGACAGTGACTGGACACTAAAAACTCCACCGGAAGGGTCCTGGGTTTTGACATCATTGAGGGTCATGACACTAGATGTACATCTGGATTTGAGGTTTTGAAGACCTTTGGTCTAAAATGTCCTATGGCTCTTTTAACATAGAAGGTGCATCTGCAAAAAAAACGTCTTTATTATCTACATATGTAAACACAAAGATGACAAATGAAAGGAATGAGAAGCCCTGTGGGAGATGCTTCTTCGAAGAACCCTTGCTGTAAAAGAGACGTACGAGTGTGAAAATTCTCCTCCAAATAATGTAAAGGTTGTGTGATTTTTTCCTATAACTGTACATCCAAGCCTCCATTCAGGAACTTTTATTTTTAAGTGTGTATGTAGAAAATTGAGTCCTTTACCCAAATTTTGTGACCACCTTCAGTTGAAAATCTTAAATATCTGGGCAGGGTGGTCTGATAAACCTGCCAAACACTAACCACCAGGGTTGGGAACCACTGATCTGGGGTGCTCTTTTGACGAGATTATTAAAGCATATGTCAGTGATTGGATGATGAGGAGGGTGATGAGCCTGTTGACCGTCTGTAATGGAATTGTGATTAATTATGATGAACAATCAGGGGAGACACCCACCCACTAATTAAGCATAAGGAAAAGTGGGGAGGGGCAGTATTGCACACACACACACACACACACACACACACACACACACACCTACACACACACACACACACACACATTCTCCCTGTCTTACTGAGCTCTATGCTGACAGAGGGAGAGAAAAGAGATAAAGGCTTAGTGGTATAATTGGAAGAAAAAAGAAGAAAAGAATAAAGAAAGACATAAAAGATAGAAGAAAGAAAGAAAGAAAGAAAGAAAGAAAGAAAGAAAGAAAGAAAGAAAGAATAGAACATAATAAAAATAGATGAAAGGAAAAAAATAAAGAAAGATACAAAAGAAAAGAAAGTCTTAGAGAGAGAGAGAGAGAGAGAGAGAGAGAGAGACCGAGAGACAAAATGAATAGAAAGAAAGAGAGGGAGTGGTAGAGAGTAATGGAGCCAAAGAAAAAGAACCCAAACCAAAGCAGACTGTAAGCAACACTGTACTTGGGCAGAGACGACGGTAACATAAACATTAAGCGTCTTAATTGGAGTTTAATTGAAATCTTATTGACAGTGTCAGAGTGTGAGGCTGCAGTGAAAATCAGGGAAAACAGAGAAAAAATAGCTCCAAGGCAGCTTATTTCCATTCCACCAACGGCTGCAGGACAGAATAGATGGGATTCAGGCGCTGTTTAACAGGGAACAGGCGCACATATCACCCTTTGTCAAAGATAAAGTGTGTATGTGCGTGTTTTTTATATGATAAGATGGAAAGAAATCGAGGCTTTGGTGGTAAGTGTTTGGTGAGTTTTATCAGTGTTTGTCGCCTGCCTCCTGAGAGCGAGAGAAGAGGAAAAAGAGAGAAGATAGTTAGCAGATAGCGCTCAAATCTCAAACGGTCGTTACTTTTAAGTGTAGCTCTGGGTCGGTTGTGATGTGGTCCATAAAGCTACTCCTCTATTCCACACACACTTCAAAAATATACAGCTACTTTTCACATAACGTTGAGATAAGTGTACTAGCTTGCCTCGGTATCCGTCAAGTGCCATTACCTCGCCAGTGATCCTATTTCCCTGCGTGCATGCTTGGTGCTTCAGGACGATAAAGTCACCTGTGTTGATAGCTTTTTTCCAAGTCGATATTACCCAGCATGCTTGTGCTGAGCCAAGAAAAACCCAGCCTTTTGATTATTTCACACGTTTTCTTTGATGCATCAAGCTGATATCAAGCTGAAATGAAGATCCCTTATTGAAATGGACCACTAGCTTACTAAGACATAAATCATGATACAAGAATTTGGTTTTAATAACTAAAGTAAGAACTGAAACCAGGGAAAAAAATCATCAGGCCATAAATCACTGCACTGCCTTCTTGGCCAGTAGGTCTCAAACAGGTACACTGAAGATCCACATGTTTAGAGCCCTATATTTTGGAATTTGACATTCAGCAAAACTGTGGGCCACCTGAAAACCACCTGAGAACCCGTTTGAGAACAGCTGCCTAAGAAGAAATCCTATGAATAGACTTACAATCTAAATGGCATCACAGTTTAATCAATTTATCTGAGCATAGTCATCATATCACTGCTGTGGGAACCAAGCCTCATATCTTCATTTTTGTCATTTTTCAGTTTTTGACATAATTTGAAAATGCCTGTTGTCCTGACACTGTATGTAAATCTCATGATGGACGGACCAACAGAAATGGCTCATTGCTCGAATTTACTTGGAAAAAAGTCTGGTTCCATTGATGTCCATTAAAAGTAAAGTACTTTTTTCCTTCTCCTGTAAAGTTGTTATTTTGGAGATATAGGGTTTGTTACAACAGCAGAGATACTTATGCGCAAGTTATGAACAATAAACTGAATTCATACATGTCTTACAGATGTTATAAATCCTTAAGGTTTGGTGAGGAGTAGCGATAGTGTCCAGATGCAGTGGAAAAGCAATGCGGACCGCATCCATGGGCATGGGACCTCAACATTTTTGTCAAAAGTTAAAATGCAGGCAAAATATTCACTCCTCTGGCACTAAGCATAATCGCCAAGCATGAAGCAGTGTTTGGAGGAAAGAGTGCACTGGGATGGGCGTGTGAGCTCACCAGGCTAAGCTCCCTCTTTCATCCCTCCATTCAAATGCTTCCCAGACGGCACAGTAAAGACCTCCTTACGTCACTGAGCCAATCCCTCGCTCCTGCAGGTTCGGGTTGAATGAGATTCTACCCAGTGTGAGCAAGTCCCTGAAAGTTGGGCTTAAAATGCAATAAATGAGGGCAAACGGTTGTAGAAACAGTGGCCTGGATGGAATAGGTCGCTGTAATCGGCTGAGGGGTGAGGGTCACTGGTCTCAAGTTGGATTCTGGACACCAAGATCAGGTCAGGGGATGCTATAAATTGGATTCATCTGAATTATGCAACTTGGGAATCCTTCCAGAGATTCCTGAAGAAAAGGCTGAACCATGCACTGTATCCTTGCTTGCTCTTGCTCCCTCTCTCGCTTTGCTACTTAATGGCCCTCTGGCATCTGCATTAGGCATCGGCACCAAAACTAATACATTTAGCAGAGACATGTTACCATTTTACACTCATCCCTTCTCCCTACCCCAGGCTGCTCTAGACCAAGCTGCTTAACTCAGAAAGCACCCATAAAGTGCACGATTGGCCATAAATACAGCACCAAATCCCTGAAAAAGAAAATAAATAAATAAAAGCTGGAGTCCTCTGGCGCCTTTTACATAAAACAATTAAGTGGGTATGATCTCTTGCCATGATCTGCTCCCATTCTGTGCTGGGGAGGAGGACTCAATCAGAATGGAGGGCATGCCATCTGGACACATCGGCCTAACAAGTGACGCAGCCAGAGGGAGCGTTTTTCATCGGCGCCTTCATCTCTGCATTGTCACTGTTCTGTCAGTCCTGTCAGAAGTTCCTGTTGACAGCGACCGTGACCTTTTGCCAGGCCTTTTGACTGCTTCAGAGTGACAGTAAAGGTTAAGCATGAATTCATTTGTGCTTTCCTTCATTTTACTTTGATTTTGTTAACTGTCAGCATCATTTTCTTCATTTGTTACCCACTTAGGTTGCAGTCAAGTCTTACTTGCTTGTTAGGTGAAATGCGAAGACAGCATCTTTTTGAACTGCAGCTAATATGATGTCACAAGACAGCTCTATCCACAAGGTTGAGAAGACTAACTAACACTAAGACTCCAGTTATGGCTAGCTTTGTCCTGAGTGATGATTCCACCTATCCAGAGGTGCACCTGGGTAAGGCCTATAGTGCTGTCTTGTACTGCCAGCCAGGGATGGCTGTGGCTTCACTTGGGATCATACTCACAGCCTCCTGACCAGAGGTGTGTACTTGAGTCATATGACTTGGACTCACACAAACACACACACACACACACAAACACATTTTCCATTGGGTTGCTGGAACCTATCCCAGCAGCCATTAGGCAGAAGGCAGGACACATCCCGGACAGGTCGCCAGTCCATCGCAGGATGACTTGTACTTAATTATTAAATTTTATGACTTTAGACTCGGCTGAAGAGAATCAAGAAAGACTTGCAACTCGACTTTGACACCAGACGTTAACACAAGTGGCTCGGACTCTGAATCAGATATTCAAAGTGATTCAAGATTCAAAGTGGAAGAAACATGGAGAGTCTGACTGCAGATGGGACTCTTTACACAGTTGATTACTTGAATGTAAATACATTTATTTGCTGCCACGAACTGAATAAACAACAATGTTGTCAAATGTCTGTTTCTGAGCTTATGCTTGGTTGCTTTTATTTCAGGAGGCAGGAAAAGCATTAGAGCTCAACTTTGCCTTTGTAAGCTGGAAACAAGCGGAGCGTCAACAGCATCAATGCGCCCAGCTCAGTGCTTAAACTCCAGTCTTGCTAGAGAAAATGAACAGGTGCACTGATCACTGTCCTCATGATTACAAAACAAAGGAAAGGCAGCTTCTCTGTTTGACCAATTTCAACAGCTTCTGCAGGTAAAACAAGCACAACACTCATTACGGGGCTGCGGTTGGCTTTTTATCTGCCAGTTTTATTTGAATTATCCCTTCCACCTTAAAAGGTGTAATAGTTAGGCACTGGGATGTTACTGCTGCCCCAGAAGCTGGAAAAAATATCTTATAACTTCAGCCTCATACATTCATCATTCTGTTGTCTTTTTGGTAAACTTTGTTCAGTTTGGTTATTTTGGTTTCTGTTGTCATCTAGTTAGTTGTTAGTTTTTAGTTGGCAGACCTAGTTGTTACACCAATGTTTTAAAAATCATCAGTGCAACTTAGTGACCTGTTCCCACATGTGTTCCTTAAACTAGAGCCAACAGACAGGTAGTTTCACCATCAGTGTCATTATTGATATGATCCTTATTCTTAAAGTTGACAAGCCTCTGCAGCTCAGATGTAAATAGCCCTGCCACACCACCGAAAGAACATTAAGATGTATTATTGGAAAGTTACTGAGAATAAGCTTGATTAATGAAAAGCAGCAACCTGGTTCTTAAGCCGAAAATAAAAGCAAAACACAAAGAGGGCACTACAATAAAGTAGGATGTGATCCAAATTTCTTCAAGGAACTCATAGGGCTCTGTTTGCACTGTGGGCTGGGTGAGGCTGGGATCATGGCCTGGCCTGTTATGTCCCTGCATCCAGTTCCTCTCCAACTGACTGGCCAGTGCAAGAGTTTGGCCAGCACACATACACACACAAACCTGCTTCATACTCTCCTTTAATATTCATAACTGTGCAATGTAAGGGATTAAGTGCTATGTCAAAAGGATAATGACAGTCTTCAGCAGAGCCTTGAAGCTCCTTTCTACCACAGATGCTCTCAGGACGAGGATGGAGGGAAAGGACATCCCTAAACAAATTCGTCTTTATTCTTCCCCCCAGCTTAATCCCACTTAAGTTCAATGCTCTCGGCTCCTTGCTTTTGAAAAGCTTCTCGAAGCGCATAGGCGCCAGACTCCATTACCGTCCGCAGTCATAAGCATAGGGGGATGAAAGCAACGGAAGCCCAATTGTTTTTTTTCTCTCTGCTCTTTTGTTCAGCAAGGACAACGCCACACTTTTCCAACTTTGTTTTTTCCCTCTGAACCGAGGAGACAGAGCCTCTGATCCAACTCTTATTTCAAAGCGCCGAAAGCCCCTGAGAGCTATTACTCTGAATATCTGGATCAGCCAAACAGAATTGGAATGAATATCCGTAATAATGAGAGATGATAAATAGCGCACATGTATTATGAGTCAAGGAGAAGACCCAGTTTACTTTTCAAGCAAGTGTGGTATTTGGTGGGGTGTATTTAAACATGTCCCTGAGTAAACTTAATTTGTGCGCCAAAGATCCCTTGATGTGCTATCCAACAGATAAAAATGAAACTATTATGTGTCACCCATCAAAAAAACTGAGGCCATGAATAATGAATGTACTCTCAATTTGAGATTAAATTAGATAAACATTTTTCAAAAGTAAACTAGGACACTTGTCCTGCGAAAAGCACTCGAGCCCCATGAATACTTAAGATTCAAGAAACGTTCATGCCTAATGCAATATATATATATATATATATATATATATATATATATTTTTTTTTTTTTTTTTTTTTTCTTCACTTCACTCCCTTAAAACAGGTGTCAAAAGCAAATGGTATCCAGTCATAGATACAACATGTGGATCTATGGCCCAGTTAAAAACAATTATTGTCACAGTTTGGACTTACTATCAGGGTCAGCAACAGTGCAGGGGCCATGCTGTAATTTTACTCATAGATATCCTTGCAAATATACACATCACATTACACCATAAGGAATGGGCATCCCTAAAAAATGTCCAGTTATTCCTCACTTCTTCCATGGACTGAACAGCAATTTACATTTGCCTCATATTGCCTAGATAAATAAAATCAAATGCCCTCGAGAGGTTTTTCAAGGGAATATACTGTAGCATTATCAAAAGCCCATTAGGCTGCCTGTTGAAGTGACTCCAGAATAACAGCTTAGACATATATAAAACAGAAGGCTTTGGCAACAAATTAGACATTGCATTAGACATATTGAACAATTAACAAGCAGAGTGATGAGGGTATCCCACTGATGGAGTGATGGTCACAGAGAATCCCTCCAGAATCTCTTAGCTACAGAAAGTTCCAGAGCCTCCAACCGACAGGCCATCAAACTGCCTTTGGGACTCGAGAGACCAGCCTGAGTAACCGGAGTGCAAAGAGACTCGCCTTAAGTGAGTGCTCACTCTCATTTTAAGAGAGTCCTGGTGAAGGAGGGCGAATCCACACCAATGTTTAGCCAAGAACACAGGAAAGTTACATATGTCTTTGGAATCAAGAAGACAAAGAAGATGACATTGGACTAACAGCAGAGCCACATGGCTGAGTTGCAAAAGTGTCACACACAAGGCTAGTGGAAGGGGTCATTCTGTGTTCTCTGAAATCAGAAATCATTCTGTCGACCTGGCTGAACCTTGCCACAGTGAGGAGTTAGGAGGAAATTGCTTCTTTTTCCATTTTCTCAGGTTTTAGTGGCCTGCACTGTAACCTTCCCGGCACCAATCCCAGTGTGTGCGTGTGTGTGTGTGTGTGTGTTGCCAGGGAAAGCAGTGGTTGGAACTGGTCATTGACCTTACACACGGTCAGATCAACCATCTTAAGGTGCAACTCTAGGTAATAACAAAGAGGGTGAGGGGTGGGGGAGTTGGGAGATGGTGGTACCTATATCAGATTGGATTCATCAGCTCACTGTCTCACAGGATTTTTCTCCCTAGGACCTCTCTTTCTATCTGGCCCGGCAGTGGACCAATGCCCTTCACTCTGGTAGGTGTCGAGAAAGAACAACTAATGGTTTTCTTCTTCTTTTGGGATTATTGGTAGGGAACTGGCTTGTCTTCTGTGAAATTGATCCTGATGCCGCATCTATCTAGTTGTACCAATGTTAGGACAATGGATCCATGTTGAGTTTCTAGTTCACTTTTCCCAGTTGACAAAGCTGGACATCTATGACAATGCAATACCTCAAATTCTCTTTATATTACACATTGCACTTAATTACAACCAATTACACATTGCCACTTAAAGCCAACACTGATGCAGTTTGCTTCCACAAACTCAACTCCAAGGCTCCCAAATTAATTCTACCATCACTAAGATCCCTTTCCTTAAGGCCTCACTGAGTAGCAAGCCATGGAAAAGTGTGTAAGGTAATAGATAAAAGGTTATGAGGCAGGAGGTGAACTTTGGTTGAGTGTCTGTGGAGGTAGGATGGGGATGCTCTTCAATAGTGGGTTGGGGTTGTTGTGTGGATACGTGGATTACAGCAACCCTAAGCTGAGTGCTGCAGATTGAGGGGATTAGGGGATTGGCGTTGGGCGTGGGAGATTGAGGGCAGATGGTGGTGATTTGGGTGTGATTATCCTACTGCGCTGTCACTGATCTCCCATCATCCTGTTTCATTTTCCCGGGAAGGCCAGCTCATCTCGGACACTGAATCAAAGAACACCCCCCCACCCCCCACCCCAACCACTAATGGGAAATATTTAAGATGCTTTTCTCTTCTCTGTCTACAACGCTCTTTCTCAAAAACATCATCTGTCCCAACAATTACTCTCTCATTCTGTTATATTTCTGTTTCCAAACATACTCTTTTAGTTTCCCCCCCTTTACTTCTGGTTAATCCTTCTCTATGTGAATTACCTTATCATTTCTCTCAGAGGTCAAGAGCTGAGGTGCCTTGTCTCCTAAAACAATAGAGACTCAGGTAAATAGACTAGACAGCTTGATGTCTTCATGTGTTGTGTTCTCAGGCCTTAAGCCAATTAGTAGTTCAGGTCATGACCATCCCAAGAGCCAGTAGATCAGATGTACTTACGACCCTGTGACGGCAAGAAGAAGGGTGATTACGCGCAACCCATCATTACCATGTATGTAAGAGGTAGAGATTAATGCATTCAAGGAAGTCAGGGACTTATGAAGGCATTTTTGTTTACATCAGTAAACCAATAAACTAAACACATTATTTCTTGATCTGAGATTGAATCTTATTTGCTTTTCTTACAACTGATCCAAGACAGGATAAGGTACATTATTTATGGATGCTTTAAAATAATAATCCAAAGCTATTTTTTTACATTTAGTATTATCCCTGAAAATGTTCCAGCTGGGACCTCACTCCTAAAAAATGTGCAAGCTGTCCAGTGTATTGTTCTTAAATCCCTGACTGTGGATTTAAACAGTCATGTACAAACAGGGGAGGACATTAGCTCAGAATCATCTACCTCCTCTCGGAAGTGATATCGCACCCCAAAACCAGGTCATGGATGGGTCATGCAATCGTTCCCACTGGAGCCCATTAAAACACAGTTAATCTGCACTGTGTCTGGGCTTCTTGTGGGGTCCTCTAATCTGAGTGCACCATTAAAAATCTACATGAGGTTAACTCAAAAGCTGTAGGGCAGGCACACACACACACATACACACATACACATACATTCAGACACACGTTAATCCATTGCCCAGCGAGGACCGTTCACATAATTTTTACTCAAGCAACACAACAGATGGCTAATGGCCATGTGCTGGCTTGTGCGCACAGTCAACAGTGGCTTGAAACCCTTCAGTCTGCATAAAGCCGTACACGAATCTTGCATAGACACCGCTTGTCTAGGGTGAACGTAAGTCAGCTGCGATAATCAAAGACTGCTCGGTGCATCTGATGACAGCTGTTTTGAGAGATACGAGCGTCACAAATTCTGTGATGTTAACAATCAAAATAAATTTTGTTCTATTTGTGACAAACAAAAATCCTAACCCTCCGAGCAGGGCTGTTTACAAACAGGCGGTGTAGTCACGCTGTTTGAAAAATATGACAAGTGGAAAAGCAAATGGATTTTTTCCACTTCTTGACAAATAATGACAGTCCAGAAAAAAAAAAAAAAAACACACACACAGACACACACACACACACACACACACACACAAAACCAGAGTGTACTCCATCTTCATCTGCACATTTTAGCAGCATACACTCATCTGATCTAGAAAGAGAGGACCAGTGTAGGGGAGAGTGTTAGGAGTTTGATTGATGTGTACACATGACAAGATGACAGGCATCTTCATGTGGATGGGGGTAGCCATACTTGTGTGCAGGTGATTGCCAGTTTGTGATAAAGTAAGGTCAGGACCAAAGACTGACATAGAAGAGGGTTTGTTGGAGGTTGGCAATAAATCCCAGATGACTTGGCACCACTATAATAGCAGACGATCCGCTGTCTTGATTGAATGCATCAATGAAGCTGCACTACCATTCCAAACCAGCTATTATATCATTTCCCCAATCTAATGTACACTCCATTAGGATCCATCACTGTCAGTCTACACCCTTAAAAGAGGGGTTCTTGGAAAGTTCTTTAGTAAAGGTTATATGCTTTAGTAATGGTTATATATAGAACCATGATAGTTCTGGCCTGGTTAAATATAGAACATGTTAAAAGGTTATTTAATTGTTCATAGAAATGGTTCTATATAGCACTAAAAGGGGATCCACTATTGTCAAAGAACATGTTAAGTACCTTATAATATAGAACTCAATTTGCTAAGACTGCACACAGGGGCCCAATCACTTTTCACCACTTTGCTGAGACAACTTAGCCCTTAGTCATTCATTTCGCATGTTCTAGTAGGGTAGGGTGTCCCAATTTTTGTTAAGATACAGGGGTAGGGTGAAGAGTTAAGACTACATACCCCTCCAAACAGAGGATTTTCAGAGGCACACTCCAAACAGAGTGTTACGACAAAAAAAAAAAAATGCTGGCTGTGCAAGTGGCCAAAGAAATGCCCAAAAGTAATTTCTCCATTTCAAAAAAATATGATAACCATCTTAGATTAAAGTCATTTCAATGTATTATGGTTCTTTTCTTCATAACAATCGCATAAAATCGCTAAAAGTAAGGTCATGTCTCGGTAGCTAGCTAGCTAAATTTTCCCATTCCACCTTAAATAGAGCAACAGTTACAGAATGGAAAAATTCAAATGAGAAGCTAACAAAAAGCTCACCATAGCTTCGGTTTACCGAAGAATTAGGGGTGAGTGATAATAACACTGTCGTAGGCCCTCTTTGAAGACATATTATTCCCTAAATGAACTTTACCCTCCTACACTATCACTGCAGACTGGCAAGGTCGCCTACAGAGCAGTGCTAATAGCCTGTTAATGAAGTAATGCTTTTTATTTGAGGGTCCCATTTCATGGGTGAAGATTTCAACCACTATAACTTGTAACTCAGTTCCAAGGGTTGTAGTGACACTTGAGGACAAGGGATAGGGGTAAAACTAAGAAATGGGATTGGGCTAAGGTGACCACTTGTACACTGACTGGAACAAACAATTGGGTCACACTTTATTTAGATGGTCCCCTATAGATGATCTACAGATACTTAAATTATCCAGGTGATACTCAGCTGACTATTAACAACATTAAGGTTAGGGTTAGGTTAAGGATTAAGGAATATGTTTAATAGAATGTTTCATATACAACTTCAATTTCAGTTACACTTAATAGACATTTATTTGAATGTTAAAGATAGACTGGGCATCTACAGTGGACCATCCAAATAAAGTGCTACCAAAAGACCAAAATAAGCTCAGAGTAAAACACCATTACTGAAATCCAAGCCGTACTGTATACTCCACCAATCTGTCACGAGATTGACAAAAAGGTTCACTCCCACGGCAATTTGAAAAACCCAGGAAAGACCATCTGCACCAAGGCTCATTCTCTTCTCAATCATAGGCCTGAGAACATTATAATTCTGTATTCACATGCATTTTTTTATCATCTACTGCAAACATCAACCTCAGCCTCCTACACTCAAGCATTTCCATTAGCATCATGTTGTGCCATAAGGGTGATCAATATAGATGCCCCCAACTGGTGAACGCTTTTAGAGTTTTTATTCTGAACACTTATCATCAGGCGTAACAACTGCAGGGCCAGACATTCTGTAGAACAACATTTGAAGGTCAGAGTGTATTATTTTATATCATCTGACATTCCTAATAGAAATACATTTACTGGAAATTTTAAATACTTGACCATTATATACAATTTGAAGTGTGTCCTTGAGCTATATTTATACACTGAAATGCTAAAGCAATTTCTTCCCTTAAGGTTACTTTAGCTGCTCCTTCTTGCTGGGTAGACTTCAACGAGAATAAAAGAAACTAATATGATATAATAATACTAAACTAATAAAAGAAACTATATGAGCAACTAGACATACACTTAGATAAATGTACATAAACCAAATCTCTTACTTTTTTCTCTGTTATATGGGATCCTCTTGCTAACAAGGACATATAGAGTCAGTAGGTGGTTTGGCATAAAGATGTCTATAAAATGAACAAATGCAAATGTATGCCTGGATTAAACTCTGTTTTTTTTATTGATAGTGTAATTATTACATTAATTAGCTAAAGCCTACATTTGTTCAAGTCCAGGCACTGTTTACTGAGACCACACACACACACACACACATCTTCTAAGCTGCTTCTCCTTCAGGGTCGCAGGGGGTGCTGGAGCCTATCCCAGCTGTCATTGGGCGAAAGGCAGGATACACCCTGGACAGGTCGCCAGTCCATTGCAGGGCAGACAGACATACATACACAATCACACACACACACACACACACACACGTGGGAGCAATGTATCATGTCCAGTTGGCCTAACTGTATGTCTTTGGATGGTGGGAGGAAACCCACGCAGACATGAGGAGAGCATGCAAACTCCACACAGAAAAGGACTCTGGTCACTCGGCCAGGGAATTGAACCCTGGCACTGCTTGCTGTGAGGCGACTGAGCTACCCACTACACCACCCAATCCCTGGATATTGTGACAAACATTAAATGTATACAAGAAACAAAATTAAATAAATCCATGGGTCTGTCTGGTGGCGTTAGGGCTTTAAGTCAGCCTCTAGTGGCTTGAGGGCCCTGAGCAACTTTGTACACCTTATAGCTAGAAATTGCCTTGGGTATCAAGAAGAAATCTGTAGCATTTGATGTTTATTACATTAAAGCCATTGATGAATGAAACAAATTCAGTACATTGACCATAGAGTGTTATGTCACTGGTTTGGGCTTCACTTGGAACAGTCAGTGAAGCCCAAATCTGTCATCTGTTCAAAGACTGTTGGCACCCCACAGTCAGGCACCCCGAGTAACACACAAACACACTTTGATGTTCCAAGCTCCTTTGCCACTTTGCCGACCTCCTGTCTCACCACTGTGGAAGTGCCATTGGCAGGATTGCTCAGAGCCCTGGCTGGCTTGGGCTTGGCCCCTGACCCCAGCCAGGGTTGCGGGTTTGACATATGCTGTGGGTGACAAGGCTCTGTTGCTCTTGCCGACACTTCAGTGGACAGGCAGGGGGAGCACACAGACACTTGTCAGAAGAGGCCTCTTGAAGAACTGAGACGTGTGGTGGTCCCCGGCACTGGCATCTCCACGCCGGCACATTCGCCATCTGACAGGGATATGTCCCTAAAGGGGTACCCACTCAGCACAGCAGAGTCCCTAAAGAGGGCTCTGGATCTACTTGAAACTGATCAAATCTTTAATCTTTTTCCTGCATGCAGACACACAGACTCTTCTTCCCTGCTTTTTTTTTCCCCCTTTGTGTATGTTTATGGCTTTGAGGTCCAGAAACCCCAAAGAGGCCATATTCTGTTTAGTAATCACTGTCCTCAGTGGAGCTGAAGTGAGGAAAACATTTCTTATCGATTTATTTACCCTTTGCCACTCCTGTCTCTCTTCCAGCATGGTTTTCTGAGTAGTAGTCTGCAGCAAACAGCATGTCAAAATTGTTCTAAGATATTTAATATGACTGCCTGTTTTGTAAAGTTGAGTTGCCTTGAAAAACAGCCATACCAAAAAAAAAAAACCAACAGCTGCCAAAAAGCCAACAGTGAAATTACTTCCCAAGTGCTATTGTGTCTTTTGATAGAGATTCAACCATAACAGCCTCTAGTTAGACACATTCAAATTCATTTTAAAGACCAAAGACCAGTCTGTTCCCAACAAAATGAAGCCAAGTGTGCTTACATTAAAACCCAGATCATACATTTGCTGTCAAAGTCATGCTAGCATGACTCGTTTAAAAGCTACTCTTTGTGACTCTGCTGAACGGCTGTTATCAAAGCTCTATTGTTCTCCAGAAAGCTGCTCAGTTTAAGAGCAATGAGAGCTCTGTAGTCCACTAGTTTACCTGAAGCAATTCACAAATCTTTGGCTGGCGTTTTGAACAGCAGCATTTGATAGAGAAGGCTATCAGCCTAAGCTTGAGGGCACAGCGCCTCGGTCACAAGCACAGTTTCCAGCTAAATCGCTTAATTCAACTTGCTCACCTCTCCAGGAAAATGTCAAGGCGTTTAGACATTATTATTGCTTAGTGCCCGCTGCCGAGATTGGCTTATTGACCCGTGTATTTTGGAGGACAGGGCACTCATGGACAAGAAGGCATGAGCCAGTCTGCATCCTCTAATGTTTCTCTAAGTGATCCGATTTCTGTCTTTTTTTCTTTGCACTCCCTGAGATGTGTTCAACAGCTCACGCATGATCCGAGGCACAAGTCATCAGGTTTCCCAGCCTGCCAGACTGCAGACTGAACTCACAATCAAAGTGGATCACTAGGGCAGAAGAACACACACTAGCTCAACTTCTACAGCAAGAGGGCAGTAGTTCATCATCTGGCCCAAAGCTTCTGGGATCTCATAAGTCTCATTTTACCATATAGTTTTGCCATAATTGTTGCGTGTCAATAGAAATATCTCAGCATGGAGAACAAAAGTACACTTAGACATTAACAAAGAGATGTTTTGCAATCATGGCACATCATCAAGGCCCCTGGCTGCATTTAGTTTCAAGCCTCAACCTGACCTGACCAGACATGCACTTATGGCCCCTGGAGATCCACAGACCCATTAGCTATCTTCTTCCTGACTGTGACAGAGATGTACAGAGGAGCCTTCCTGTCAGGAAGCGTTTTCTGAACTTTGAAATAGGGCTAGACCATGTAGCCATGAGGCAAAGGTGGGGAGGTGATGGCATGTGGCGGCCCCCCTTTGAGTGCCAAGACACCTCTAGGGCGGGGAGGAAGTTCACATCTGTCGTGCCGCCATTGCATCAGCATGCTGTTGACTTGTTTTTTTTTTTTTGCTTATTTATTTATTTGTCTTTTTTTCTATTTTGTTTCTGTGGTTGGCTTTCCATGTGCTGCCACACGCACTCGGTAGCGTCACACCGATTTGATTTCCCAACTCTCCCTCTACTCTCTGTGTGACTTAATCAGTATGACAGCATCTCAGAGCCCTAGGAAATACTCTCTCTTTCTCTCTCTGCTGCACTCCCTTGCTCCGCTTACGCTAGCTGTGACAAACTCACTGTGGCACCTTTCGCGGTGCCATGTTTCCACAAAGAGCCCCATCGCACATGCGCTGGCACTCACACATGGACACACACACACACGGATGCACACCCTTATCCCTTTGCTCCTATCTTCCGTTTCTTATCTACCGCACCCTTCTTCTTTCATTTACTTTAACACAGCGTTTATGCTGGAACAAAAAGCTGTTCGCTTTGTTTCTTTTCCAAGAAGAGTTTCAACAGGGGATACAAATGCACTCTTTAAGAACACTCCCATTCTGTCATCGCTCCACCTCAAGTCATCATGATAAATATGGAAGCAAGTGTGCTGATCAAAGAACAGGCACCCCTTTCCATATGACTGCGTTCATTAGGGTGAAAAAGGCAAAAGCCGAACCTGGGTCGGCACTCTTTCTCCGAGGCAGTCAATAAATAAGGCCTCGCTAATCAACACAGTCCCCAGTGCTGGGACTCAGAACCACTGATCTGAACAAACCTAAAAAACACTTCAAAGCTGATGCTATTTACCCAAGACAGTGTTCCAAACACTCCCCTGAGCCTCTTAATGAAAACAGCTTCACTTGCAGGCCATCCAGCTGCATTGCAATACGTGGTAAGGTTATTAGAAACCGAATTAGACTGACGCATGCAGGGACCCCTGGCAGCCATTCCGCATCAGCGAGCGATTCTTCCCGCCTAATTGTCCTGCATTCACAGCTAAGCCGTTTGACCTCGCTGTGCTCTGGCAGTGATAGCTGGGTCTGGCTGGTGTATCTTTATTCCATATGGCCCACAGCGCCTTTCCCTCTCAATTAGACAAAATCGTCCTCACACCTGTCAGTAGTCGCAGTTAGCGAGAGGCAGAGACACTAGGTCTAAGCTTGTTTTCTCTCTGGTACAATCTCTTTGGAGGTGCGTACGCCTTTGGCTCCCCCCACCTATTCTGAGTCGAAGGTTTGGGTGTAGAGGAGTGGTCTTCACCATGATTGTGCCTGACAACCCCCTTCTCTGCCTCTAAACCATAGCTCTCCCCCAGCTTCTTTCACATTTTAATGACATATGCTTGCAGGCTTTCCATAGCTAGGGATGAACAAGCAAAGATTCCTTCCTTAAAGTGATGGCTGCTTGCAGAGGCACAGAGATGGAATTAGGGCTACATGCACAATGTTGACTATGGAAAAATGTCAACATGGATCTTTACTGCTATTGCACTACTTAAAGTATAATGTTCATATGATAAATGTGGTCATTTTGACAAATAAGAGGATGCCTCAGGAAGCAGTGAGAGCAATTTCATTTTGAAGGGCTCTTCAGTCGTGTACTGTTGGCTGAGGGGACCGAACCAGCGACCTTCTGGTCACAAGTGTGGGTCCCTAACCTCTAGCTCGCTTTATCTGATCTCCTTAAAAATATTTCCTTTAGCCATTTTAGATGGCAAGGCAGGTAAGTTGAGTGGGGTAGCTGCTTGTGTGAATGTTAGCGTCTCTTTGAAGGCACACAATGTCCCGGGCACCCTCAGGAACTTGTTTGAGGACACAGCTTTAACTGGTCGGCTTCAATAGCGAGGACAGAAGATAAAGCTTATACAAATTAAATACTGATATATTTGTGTCACTGTGTAACTTTCTCTCTGCTTTCTTTCTGACACTGAAAATGAATAACTTGTATATAAAGGCTGCTTTCACTAGAAATGAAATAAAAAGGGCGATCTCTGACTTTTGCACAGTGCTGAAATTATTAACACAAGTGACCAATGCTGTCTTTCATATCAGAGCTCAGAACTCAGTAGATCGCAGTAAAGAACACTCCTGCATACAAAATGGATAAAGAGGTCAGAGCCCTTAATAGAGAAGCTTCTTTTTGGTGTGAAACAGATTCATAAGAGTTTCACAGGAAAAGTTTGATGATGAATAAACATATAAAAGAAATGCTCCCATGTGCAAGTCTTCTGCTACTTCGAAAGGTCGATTAAAGAAAATGGCATTAATAGGTTAGCCAATCATAGAAATGATCATTAGCTGAGGCCTAGATGGCATCAGGAGTTCTGAGGGTAGATTTTATTGCTCCATCTTCCATGTTCATTGTAAGTAATAAATAATGGCAGAAATCAAAACACATTTTTCTCTCTCTCAAAGTGGGTAATTTGCTTTTGCATCGGTTCTACCACCCATCATCTTTTCATCCACCTCAGCCCTCTCCCTCTTCCTCTCATTTGATCTTCCCTTCCCTGATAATTTTCATTTGATTTGCACCAGGGTGTTTGTTCACAGTGGTCTGTCGCTCTAGTTTATTAGAGGCCGCTGCTCTGCTTTGGCACAGATAAATAACGCACACGCACATCCACGCAAGCGCGTTCCTCTACATGGATAGCTGTCCTACATAATTTGGGAGTAGGGGAGCAGTGAGTAGTGACGAGGGAAGTCTCGGTGGCCCTGCTCAGGGCCGCTGTGTGGTGGCGCCGGCCCACGCCGCTGACGTGCTGCACTCGACTCACCTCAAGGGGCTAAAATCCACTCAGGTTGAAATCTGGTTCAAGCCTCTGTTGGGCCTACCGCTGCTCCAGTGCCATCATTAATTCAGCAATAACAATTCCGCAAGCCACAGCTCCCCTCTGTACTTTCCTTTCCTTCAGTTTCTCCCTCTTGCTCGCTCGCTCTCTCTCTTTCTGTCTGTCCCCAGCTTCATCTATTCCCTTTCTCTCTCCTGGCCTGTGGGTGGTAACCACAGACTCATTGCTGCTGCTGCGTTTAACCATTTCTAAGCCCTGTGCCACACACATCTTATAATCATGGGCCTACTGAAGGCTGCGGCCTGCAGTGTGTGAATGCATTGAAGACGAAGAAAAGATCTCACAAACAGAACAAGAAAACATCAAAACCATTAATGGAAAAAAAAAACTTAGTTACATCCACATTACTCAACAGCTATTACCTTCATGGTGAGGAGAAAGAATTACAGCTCTGCTTTACCATGCTCTTGTTCATCGTCCCCTCTCATTATGGCGACCAGAGCATCAGGGTGCCTCTCGTTGGCTGCTCCACGCCCGGGCCGCTTGCCCCTTTAATTGGACCCTGTCCTTTTGATGGGGTCTGCTTTTCCATTTTCACCCTCACAGCGGCAGACAGATGATGCTCATAAAGGTGATGGAAAGCACTATGAAGGAGCAGCGATTTCCAGTGAGGATGCCTCAGAAAGGGCCCAAGTATAAAGAAGGGGTCCTACAATGCCTGCTCTCTGCCTCTCATCTCACTTGCTGGATGTCTTCTGGCTTTGTTGCTGCTTTACAAGATGAAAGCTCGCTTGTTTTGCAGCCTTCAAACAGAAAAGGCAAGAAGGGGCCTCTGAAAGTCACTTTCGTAGCTGACACTTTAATCCCGGCCTACAGTGGTACGTCTGCACAGTCAAACGAAAGCACAGACAGGCGGCAAAAGGTGCTAGGGCAGCCCCTTCATATTTTGTTTGAAGCCGCCACAATGGGACCGGGTTAGGTAACACGCAGAGGGCTCATTAGCTGATGTCCTTGTGCTTTCAGGGTGTGTTTTCTTCTAGGGCTCCTAAGTCTGAGCATGCCAAAAATCTTGTTCAGAGGAACATAAGGAGAGAAGGGAACGGTTTAGCCATCTACAGGAGGTGGAAGCATAACAGCAAATGGCCTTGCCAACGCGCCACATCACGAGCCATTAACCCAGCATGCTGTGTGGAGGAAGTCCGAAGGAGCGGCAAACTTCAGGAGACACTTTTTTTTACCAGCCATAGTTGAATGAAGTCAAATTCCGTAAGCAGGAGAAAGGCGGCCGAGGTCCCCCTGGAAAAATGCCTTTTACATTTAGATGAGTAAATAATTCACAGTGGCGACATCTACGATGTCACACTGCAGGTTAAGGGCTCCAGGCTTGAGCGCTGCTGACACCTCAGAAACCCTTGTGTCGCAGAGGACTGTGATTTAAAAACAGCGGCCCTCCCCTGAAATTTTAAGCGGCGAGCCGTTTTAGTGTCAGCCACGCTCTGCGCTAGTCCTCTCCGACACCATCGGCGGGCCATGTGAGACCAAGTGCTTCTGCATGCTACAGCAGTCACAAAATATCAACCGTTTTAGCTGTCTTTTCCTTCCCTCAATCCCCAAAGCGAAAGTATGCACAAGTCATAACATAAAAGACGGCCGGCGCTGCCATGAAAAGGCATTTTAATCCACAAGCTAAAGCTGTTATGTGTCAGATACCGAAACAATATGTAGTAATAAAATTAGCATACAAAGAATGAGTGGCATAATCTCATTCCCATTTGCTGGTACACATACACACATATACAGGCGCACACACGCGCACATCAATGGCAAGGATTACCTTGCCGGTTTTCAGATACCTTTAATTTGTCACAGCAATCCCTCTCCCTTTGAGTTTTTCCCCCAGCTTTGTGACGAGATAGCTTTGTTTACCTTAGGAGCCATTGTGTTTTGATGTACTTAATCAGACAACAATTAGATAACATAGCCTTTGGAAGGGAAGAAAATCCCTCCGAGGCTTGCCAGAAAACTGCAGCTGTTGGCTTACCTAAATACCTCAAACACACTGCTTTTTCTCCCCATTTTCTGCTTTCTCCTTTTACCCAAAACCTTCAGATACTATTTCCTTTTCTTTTTTCTGGAGGCTTTTCTCTTCCTCTCTTTTTCATCGTCTACCTTGTTGCTGCACTCCCTGTGCTCCTGGAGATCACCGGCCTCATGGATAGACTCATGTTTTCCTCAAACACATTTACAGATCACAAACGGTCTGCATTTTCCAAATGCTACAGCCCATAAGGTCAAGATAAAATGGGTCTTCCATCTGTGGAGACCTGAGCCTTGATGGGTTATTTGCAATAGCACCATCAACAGTTCCAGCACTAACAATTCCACAAGCTTCACTTTTCTTTGGTTTATCTCTCTCTCTTGCAATAAAAGTGCTCTCTTCCTGTGCTCTGCCGACCTAGCAGGCGTTAAGTGTTGACAACGCACACTCAGAGCCTATCATCTCCCTCTCTGCCATGGCCCCTGTATCTTTTATATGGCTACAGTCCACTCTACCACCATTACACAGCCCTTCATGGTAACATTATCACTCAAGATAAGGCTTTAATAAACTGCACTCTCTTTTAGGGGGCACTCTGCTCTTAATCCAATCTTGAAGCCAGGTTTTATCGCCAGCATTCATGAGAACCTTCCACCCCCCTTAACCATCTCTCCTTTGATATCCAGTAATGTGCATGCAAGGCTTGACTCTACAGAACCATAGTTAACCATTTCTCTAGTCAGCAAATGATCTTCCAACAGAGTCATCTAGGAGCTGATAAAATTAGAGGTCCCTGTGTAGGAGAACGACAGGCAGGCAGGCAAGCAGACAGGCAGCGCTGCTCTGGGTCAGGCCGGTAGGAGTTGGGCCGGCAGGACCTGGGCCACGGCCAAGCCTGAGAGCGGCACGCCAGCGGCTCCTGTGCGACTCGCTGATTTGCTCTAATGTCCCCTGAGGACTGAGCAATGACCAGTGTCGATTCGCCTGGGAGGCCAGCCAGATTGAAACCCCTGCCAGAGAGCTTGAAAGGATAGCAAATCATTTAACCGCCCCCGATAGCACATTAGCATTTTTTCCGCCGCCACACTGGCATGGAATACTGCCACAGCATAAAAATTGCACTTGAACCCAAGCTTGGGGAATGCAAATAGAAATTTATTCATTAGCACATTTATATATGTATAGACAGATCTATTTATATCTACTGAGAAACAGATAGATAGATAGATAGATAGATAGATAGATAGATAGATAGATAGATAGATAGATAGATAGATAGATAGATAGAGCTGAAGCTGCATACAACTATATAATAAAACAGCTAAGGACATGTAGGTGGACCTGGCACCCTGCAGCCCCAGCATGCATCACTCTTATTAATGCAAAAATAGATCCCTTTGTTCTATAGGTTAGTAGATTATTTATAACATGGTTTATTCACTTAATTACTTCTAACTTTATGGAATATTACAGCTGAAAGATCATAATGTCTATATATCTTAGCACAGCTAAAACCCCCTATATGTGTTATGCTTGACTTGCAGGAGCTGGAGTTGCAGTCTGTTGTCTACCAACAAAGAATGCATATGTTGTGTGGTTGAAACAGGCCAGGACAGAAAGCATAGGTCCTGGTGAGCCATCAGGGTCCAAAGAGAATTGAGCATGTGCTTCCAAATGCAGAGCTCCATCAGACATGAGTTTTCCTGGCTGGTGTTTTGTGCATTTCCTGCAACAAACACCCTAATTAGACTAGCAAAATGTGACGCCAAGCCAGGAGAGAGAAAGAGAGATTGCAATAGCGAGAGGTAGAGGTCACTTGTATCTCTGCCTCTCTGTCTGTGTGACAATCCCACCTTCACTGGGCTAATTAGCTGTGTTAGTTCGGTGGAGATCTGGGGCTGTGATTAGGTTCTGTTTAGACACACAGGCAAGCACAACCACCATTAGTATGTTGATTAGCAGACCTGTCATGTGTGAAAAAGACAGTTGACTGGTCAAAGTCTGGGCCAAAGTTGCTTGGATACTTTAGCTTTTTCAGATGTGCCCTGGCTGATGAAATGTGGTTTATAACTGCAGCAGATCAAATGAAGCAATTCAAACTGCAGCTCCTACTTCAACAATTATCCCCATCTCCCACTGAGAGGAGTTCTTGCTCCAGCGATCCCTCAGATACACGCCTGCCATGTCACCTCACTCACATACACAGCCCTGAACTAGACAGACACTCAGACAGACACACATGCAAACGCTAAATCCCTCCCTTTGATAATGTGATTGCCTCTCTGGTGCTTTGATAAACGGATCTAAGGTGCCTCTGGTCTTCTGTGTAAGGGTGATCCAAGCAGCAGGGCTCAGGCCTGTTGTGGGAAGGCCCTTTTTGCTCCGTGACATGGCATTTTTTGCTTTGGAATAGATAGGCCCACATATTTATCCACAAGCTAAGTACTTCTTCTAGCACTGGCTCAAGTTAAAAGCATGATTAGCATTTGTATACAGTCTATAAAATAAAGAAGCCAGAAGGGAGTCTTTGCATGACGCTGAAGAAGATCCATTCTTGGTTCACCTTCATGGAGGGTGCTTTAGAGAATGAAATGTATTAAATATTCTAAAGGTTTGAACTCATACGGGTGCAACAAAGGGTTCTTTGACCAACGTCAATGCCTTAGAAGATTTGGTTTTGGTTATTTTCATTTAAATTTTAATAGATGGTTCTTTAAACAATGAGATGTGAGCATGAGGAACTTTTTGCACATTTGTAGAACCTCCAAATAATGTAAATGTTCTAGAAAGAACCCTCAAATACTTCAAAAAGGGTGCCACAAAGGGTTTTTTGACCATATCATAGATGAACCACTTTTGGTTCTAAAAACCTTCTTTACAGATCCCTTTTTCTAGATTAGACGTTTGAGTGAACTTCCACATAATGATTCTAGGAAGAACCAGGTACATGAAATCGGTGTATGCTCTTTAAAAATGGTTATTTGACCTATTCTGTAGAACCACTTTAACCATATTTGAAAAAGGGACTTTGTGACTATAGAAAGGGTTTAAAGAACCTTTGAAAGGTTCTCAAGTAATCCTCAGGGCCCCTTTTGGGCCCCATTTGAAAATTCGGTCCCTAATGCCTGGTGTCAGGACCACTGACGATGATTCTATAGATTCTATAGAAGTTTGAGTTCTTCCTCAAACCTCTCTATTGTATGGAAGTTCTTTAAACTTTAAAAGCTCTTCACTCTGATGTATCTCTTTTGAAAAAGGCCTGTTTACAGAACTGTCCACTAAAAGGACGTTCTCAGAAGCCAAAAAAGTTGTTCTTTCCTTGGCATTGAACTCCTGCATTGACACCTTTATTCTTAAGAATATAAACCTTAATCTTATTAGAAATTCACTGAAACCTGTAAAAGGTACTTAATAATCACAAATCCCAGTTCTTTAGAGAACCAAAAGTCCCTAAATCAAAAGTTGCAAGGCATTAGAGGCCACCACTACATGATGTTGATGTGAAAGAGTGATGGAAGAAGGTCCAGAGCGAGAGGGAGAGAACAAAAGTGAGACAGCCGAGTTCATCCAGGTGTAATATTGTACTGTCCCAGAAACTTCCAGCAAAGTACTCGCCAGCCCTTATCGGATAGGCAACCCAATTCCTCAAGTACTCGCTGTACTGGCGCGTGAAATACATCTTGCCTGCCTCCACCAGCAATCCTGTCGGCCCATTACCGCCGCTTTACTAGGCCAGTGTAGCCATCACCTTGCAGCACACACAACATTATACCCAATCCGCCATGCAGCGACAAGTGATTTATGCCCTGCAATAACGTTCAGACTGTTCGGACAACAATATCCAAACTGATTATTTTTGCCGCTTGCTGCTCGCAGCTCTGCTTGGGGAGATCACTATGAGAGTGGACTTTTAGTCTAAATAAAGCTGTGGGCTGGTGCACTGGGCCAAACAAGCTCTCTGAAGAGAGGAACGGTGATTCAGAGGTTTGTTTCACAGAAGGAGATTGGCAATGAAAAGAAGGATGGAAATAGAGCTGGTAAACACTGACAAAATGAGGGGCTCATGCCTTTGGTTTTATTTACCATTTTAGTGTATTTCTGCACCTCCCCCTCTTCGCACAAACAAGAGTTTAGCCCACTAAGCAGAGAAAAACATCTCTCTGCCCCTCTTATTCCTGTGCATTAGGCTGCAATTTAGACGCCATTAATCCCTGTCGTAATCTGTCCTGAAATCCCAGCCGTGTCCTGAGAAGGCCACACTTGCCCCACACCCTTGCCCTCTCGCCACCCTGCAAGCCTCATTGAAAGAGCCCGCTCCCTCCCTTCCTTCTCTTCCTTGCCATTTGTCCTCGAGGAACAGGAGTAAACAGGGAGTCCCTCAGGGGAGGAGGGGCAGCAGGTGACCCCGTGATCACAGCAGCATCTGGTTGAATTACTTAACATTGCGCCCAGCAGACGTGTAATCTGGGATAATGCCCGATTCGTGAAGAACACACCAATCTGGATAAACCCAGCAATCCTGTCCAGATTCCACAGGAAGCGATCCAACAGTGGGGGCAGTGAGGGGTGGGTAGGGGTGGTCTAGGTAGGGTTGCAAAGGCTATGGGAATGGATTGGAGGAGAGGGAGAGAGGGAGCGAGAGGGAAGGAAGGGGGCAGCAAGGACCTTCTAGTGTAGTTAAGAGCACTGCTTTCATTCCAGCTTAATGATGTCCAGTAAACCCGCTCTGTTTACGTGCTTCCAGCTTCCAGCAAAAGCTGTTTTTAGGAACTAAGTCCAAATGAATGTGCTTCTTTCCCCTGACCTGAATTTGGCAACTCATGGGAAGCCTCTAGTCTATCTCATATCCATCTGGCTGAGAAAGGACTGCATAAAAGCACAGGAGCGTAATAGAACTGATTATAAATCACAATTAAAAATGACAGTCATATGTTTCGATGTCCAGTGATTCAATTATACAATGACTGCTGTCCATTAAGGCGGAGAAGTGTTTTTTTCTTCCCTTCAAGACATCCAACTGTAAGCTACAAAAAAAAAAGAAATCTCGCTTTCAGCATATGGCGTCTTCATGCATGGTCTTAGCATTTCAGGAAAAGAAGATTCCCAGGAATAAAGCTCGGGGAATGGGAGGGGAGGTAGGATTCGTCATCCAGGACCAAACCTCCTTCTGGAGAAGCCGCGGATGATTAATTCCACCGAGCGAGGATAGGGGAGCCTGGGATGGGATCAGCTGTAATCTAGGGTGACATAAAAAAAGGAATGGGAGCAAGTGTGCAGTGAAATGATTTAAGGGGGCTGATTTTGGAGCCACAGCAGTTGCAACCCTGGAAAGAGCAGGTCACTGCTCAAAAACTGAGCAGTGGAGGAGCTGGCCAGAGCTCTGGGCAGCCAGCATGAGGCCCAAGAGTGGCACAAAATGCTAAGGGGTTTCAGGAAACACAGAGATAAATATAAAGCCAAACAACTACAGATTTTGAGTAGTGACTTAGGAAAATTGGTGTAGATGAATGATAGAGAAACGAATGATTTGCAAGATGGTCTTTACAAACATCGTCATAGCAGATGTGGATATGAAATTAATCAGCAATGCCGGACTATAATGAATCAATGTCAGCCAAATGGCTGAGATATCAAACCCATTACATAGAATTGGATTATGGTGGTGTTTTTTGAAAAGCTTTAAGAAGTTGCAAATGATTATTTACTAAGTCATGACAACAACAGGATGAGGGAGAGATTGCTTCATGGCATTTGAGAAAGATCCGCGATATTAAGATGTTTGATGCGTTTTTCGCTTTCTGTATTTGCACAATGCAGCAGAGATTTGCAGAGAAAATCCGAAACAGCCAAAAGTGACATTTTAATTACCAGGCTGTGGAGTATTCAGACTAAGGCTTAGCGGTGAGAAGAATCGGAGAGGGTGGGGTGGAGAGAGAGAGAGAGAGAGAGAGAGAGAGAGAGAGAGAGAGAGAGCCTGTGTGTGCAAAGCAAGAGAGCAGACGAGAAAGAAAAAGGAACAGGTAAAGAAAAAGAACATACAGTTACAGAACAGACAGTGAGAGACAGAAAGAGAGAGTAAAAAAGGGAGAGAGCAAGACAAAGTAAATCAGAAAGAGGAAGAGCGAAAAGGAAGAGCATGAGAGTAATGGAGTGGGGATGAGAGACAACTAATAGAGAAGACAATAGATATAGTAACAGATATAGTAACAGTCAGATGAGAGAGGGAGAGCAGATAAGATGAATAGAGAGAGAGAGAGAGAGAGAATAGAGAAAGAGAGACAGCAACAGGCAGAGAGAAACATATAGTGACAGAATAGAAAGAGAGAGAGAGAGAGAGAGAGAGAGAGAGAGAGAGAGAGAGAGAGAGAGAGAGAGAGAGAGAAAGTTGGGGTCAGAGAGAGGGAGAGAGATAACAACTGACAAAGAGAAAAATAGAGGATGTAATAACAGAAAGAGAGAGAGAGAGAGAGAAAAGGAACAAGAGAAAGTTGGGGTCAGAGAGAGGGAGAGAGATAACAACTGACAAAGAGAAAAATAGAGGATGTAATAACAGAAAGAGAGAGAGAGAGAGAGAAAAGGAACAAGAGAAAGTTGGGGTCAGAGAGAGGGAGAGAGATAACAACTGACAAAGAGAAAAATAGAGGATGTAATAACAGAAAGAGAGAGAGAGAGAGAGAAAAGGAACAAGAGAAAGTTGGGGTCAGAGAGAGGGAGAGAGATAACAACTGACAAAGAGAAAAATAGAGGATGTAATAACAGAAAGAGAGAGAGAGAGAGAGAGAGAGAGAGAGAGAGAGAGAGAAAAGGAACAAGAGAAAGTTGGGGTCAGAGAGAGGGAGAGAGATAACAACTGACAAAGAGAAAAATAGAAGATGTAATAACAGAAAGAGAGAGAGAGAGAGAGAGAGAGACAGAGAGAGAGAGAGAGAGAGAGAGAGAAAAGGAACAAGAGAAAGTTGGGGTCAGAGAGGGCGAGAGAGATAACAACTGACAAAGAGAAAAATAGAGGATGTAATAACAGAAAGAGAGAGAGAGAGAGAGAGAGAGAGAGAGAGAGAGAAAAGGAACAAGAGAAAGTTGGGGTCAGA